>NC_139580.1:9928421-9985921 GCF_946808225.1 Silurus aristotelis
CATCTATATCAGTGGTCCCCAATCTTTTTTGTGCCATGGACCGGTTTAATGTCAGACAATATTTTCACAGACTGGCATTTAAGGAGTGGCGGATAAATACAACAAAATAAATTATATGACCGGCATAAAAACTAGTATTTTCTAAATATAATAATAAACTTGAATTCACTGTGAATTCACCCCCCCCCCCCCCCACCACCAAAAAAAATAAATAAATCATATATATAAAAAAAAACAAAAAAAACAAACTCAAGCTCACTTTGAAGAATGTTTCTGTTTACGTGAATCGATTTTCCTGAACGTCCTGATTGATGATACGGGCAGAACATAGTCATTTTCTTTAATAGCGGGTCTATCATTAGAGGAGATATCGTGCGATCTGATGCGGAGAACGCGCATTGTCTGTTATACGATTGTACACGGTTGCATTGAGCTCGTGTACAGAGTGACAAGTTATAATCTTAAAATAGGTCCAGAAACCGCAACAATGTGCTTGAAAATTTTTCATTTATCCACCGATAGCCCTGGAAACTGCTTGAAAACAGTAATTATGTGAAATTAGAAACAGACACGCATGTTTATTTGGATGAAGCAGTAAAATGGGTTCACAGACAGAAGTCTTACAGACATTGCTTCCATCTTAGACCCTGAATCAGTAATTGAGATTTGTGGACACCTGACCATCACAGCCAGATGTGCTTTTTGAACATCCTAAACCAGATTTAGACCACCTTCTGCTGTTATAATAACATCTAATTACTTGCCAAAAGGCTTTCCACTAGACTTTAGAGTGTAATTGGGTGGATTTGTGACCATTCAGGTGCAAGAGCTTTAGTAAGGTCAGGTACTGATGTTGGATGAGGAGGTCTGGAGTGCAGTCTGTGTTCCAGTTCATCCCAAAGGTGTTCATTTATATAGTTTATTTCTATAGCGATTAAAAAATGTAAGAATTATAGAACAAAAAAATTAAACTCGTTTAGATGTAATGAGGAAGAAACCTTGAGAGGAATCAGACTCAAAGGGGGAACCCATCCTCATTTGGGTGACACCAAGAGTGGGATCATAAATCATAAAAAGCAATACAAACATCAAAGAGTGAGAAATATCATGAGCGTGTGATTACGCGTAATGTCCTTTCTACAGTCTTACACAGTCAGTTGGATTTGTGAATCCAGGAGCCCCTGAGCAATAAATTAGCTTAACATCTGAGTTTATTTTAGATTCGACACCAACTCCTCCATGACAGAGCCTTTAAATGTTCAAATCAGATCAGGGCTGTTCAGATCAGAGCTCTTGTGCAGGACACATGAGTTCTTCTACACCTATCTTCACACACCATGTGTTCATGGAGCTTGCTTTGTACAAAAGGAACAGGTTTGACCCTTAGGTCCAGTGAAAGAAAATCGTAAAGCTTCTTCTTCTTCTTTTGGCTGCTCCCATTAGGGGTCGCCACAGCGGATCACCCGTTTCCATACCACCCTGTCCTCTACATCTGCCTCTTTCAACCCAACTACCTGCATGTCTTCTCTCACCACATCCATAAACCTTCTCCTTGGCCTTCCTCTTTTCCTCCTTCCTGGTGGCTCCATCCTCAGCATTCTCCTATCGATATACCCCATGTCCCTCCTCTGCACATGTCCAAACCATCTCAATCTCGCCTCCCTCACCTTGTCTCCAAAACGTCCTACATGTGCTGTCCCTCTTATAAACTCATTTCTAATCCTGTCCATCCTCATCCCTCCCAATGACAACCTCAACATCTTCAGCTCTGCTACCTCCAGCTCCACCTCCTGTCTTTTACTCTCTAAACCATACAACATTGCAGGTCTCACCACAGTCCTATAAACTAGAGCCTAAAATTCTGTGAATTCTGTGCATGTGGTTACAGTTTAGCGATCAGGGCTGTTCAGATCAGAGCTCTTGTGCAGGACTGGATTGGCTATACAGCGTTCACCACGCAGTCTCCTGCTCGCAGTATTCAAGTCCTTAATGAGACCAAGAGAGGTGTCTAGAGAGGTCGTTACTTAGACCTCAGTACTGTACCAGCTACTTTAAAGGCTTTGTAGTCTTTCTCTCAATTAAACAACTAGAAGCAAGCTAATCCTTGGTAAATCACAACCAGTTTATCAGCACCAGTTCCCACCAGGCAGCCAAAGAGAAATCCTTCATCACATACAGGAGCAATTCATTTGTGAATACACTTATGACACACATGACCATGCGTGTGGGATCTCTTCTGTTTTCTCTTTGATTCTCTGATCCACCCAGACTTCCCCCGCCTTGGCCCGAAACCCCCCGCCCCCAACACCCACACCCACACACATCACACATTCACCAACATGCCCCCCTTTGTGGTATGATGGAATAACTGTTAACTGTTCATGACTGGAAATACTTGAGGATGTGGGAGGAATTTTTTACTGCTGATTCATGTCAGGAGTTTTCTTCTCATTCTGCCATTTTGAATCACTAATGAAAAATTATAGTGATGTTTCAGAAGATTTGTGAGGGAACCACACCTACGGAAAGCATAAATCTTCTAACATGGATGAGAAACTGTCTGAATACAAACTCTTAGAAATAAGAAAAAAATTTTGGTGAACTGCAACGAATTATGGGACAAATAGGAACATGAACAGCAACTGAGGCACCACATGGTTTTCACATGTTGGAACGGTTTTGCTTAAAAGATCTTTGCTGGATCTGGGATGTTATGTATGCTGGATGCAGGGTCACTGCCGAATCGAATTTCATTGAGAAATGAATCATGGTTATGATGCTAATACAAGTATTTTATGGCGTTCTAGTTCAGAGTACCAATAAATAAGCAGAATTCTACAGTGCTGCGCAGTCATGCAAGTTTGAGTGTTATTTGATGGATCCAGGATAGGTGCCATATTTACATCCAATTTTTTTTTACATCGAAAGCTTGATTAGCCGAAATTTGACTTTCCGTAGACCTGAAATCTGGCAAATAGTACTTGTATGCGCAGGTATAGCATATTTTATGTTATTGCTAGCTGGCTATGCTTTTGCACTGTTTTCCCCCCTATAATTTAATGCTACAGAGGTATTTACAATTGGCAATCAGGAGCTAGGCTTAAGAATCAGAAATTCCCACTGTGCTGCATTTTCACTGGCTCCAAGAAGCATAGAATGCCAATAAGTGTCAATTTCACAGTAATGGAAGCAAAAAGAAATAAGCCTAAAAGAAGCTATTACCTGCTTATACTCATGATACTGTGGCAAGTGCTAAGCTTTTTAGGCCGGGGTATAAAAAAAATCTTTTATTTTTTTAATTTTTAATTTTTTATAACTGTATGCAGGTGCAGAAGGCAATGTTAGTGAAGATTTAAATGAAGATCTGGGTCCTAATTGTTGTTTTCTTTGGCGTTTAGCGCAACGATGCAGACGGTGTTCTCCGGCATCATGCTAATAAGCAGCGTTCTTCGCAATGGTTCAAAGTGAAAGATGTGAAACTGACTCTAACTCCTGTGTTTTGTTAAATCTGACTTCATTGACAGATGACTCACGAGGCAGCCAGCAACCGGGCCAAGGTGATTTATGGCCAAGCAGATGCGCATGCTTGCATGTGCGGGACCGAACAATAGCTTTTTATTTGATTTCCCCAGCTGTGGTTTCAGCTCCAGGGCCACAGGCATGCCCTGGTACAAAAGTCACAAACAGCACAGCACCTAGCTATTAAAAGGCCCTCGGGGGACAAGTGCTACGCCAAACCGTCACAGAACAATATATCACGCCCACTATTATCGTTATCTATTTCGGTATTGTACTATTACAGGTAATTATTAAACAAGTGACAAGACATGTTGCTTATTATTCGATGGTGCAGGCCTGCGACGTGACTTTGAAACGGTGGGCCGGAACAGACGTGTCAGTGGCATGACAAGCACGGCGTTCTCAAAATAAGGTAATGAACAGCCACAGCTTGTGAAACAGCAACGACGCCAAAATGGAGCCGCTACCCAAATCTGCAACCAAAAGTGCAGGTAAAAACCTCGAACGGGAAACGGAAAATAAGAGACTTTTATGTATATTTTGGGAAACGTTCTTCTCGGATCCGCGAGTCTATTTTCTCCATTCCAAATCATCAACACTCGAGTCCAAAGAAACTTAAGAAGCGGCCAAATGTGCAGTGACCTCATTCGGAGTGGATTACTCACTCTGAAGGTAAAAGCAATAGACAAAAATGTGCCTGAGGCTCTGCAGGCTGTGGTGGCAACAAGAAGAGACAGTGACTGCTGGCATCAAATCTCTTCCTGCATTTTTCTAATTTTTTATCGTCCAATGCTGCTTATGAGGCACAAAATAATTAACGCTTTTTTAAAAAAACTCATAAAAATAGAATTCCACACGAAAGCCTGTCAAAGTTGAGAACCTGCTTAATTAAATCTTCACCGCTTGGAGCAGGAAGAGGAAGTGGGAGGAGCATAGCTAACTGATTATACACCGTGTTGCCAAGGTAATGTCGGCTCTGGCCAGTCGTTTAAACATCCGTCAGCCACCTGCACTCATAAGACCAGGTGCACCGTCACACCTAGATGTTCTCAAGGTGATCCGACATGGCTTGATTTTGGGTTGTAAAAGAAGGACAAAAAAAAAAAAAAAAAAAAAGAATAAATGAAACCCCCTGCTTTCTGAATACAATGACACGAATTCAGAGGAAGCCTCACAAAGAATGTCAAACACTTTGAACATTGAGCTGATCGTTTCCCCTTTAAAGCTCGGAGCACAGCAAATCCTCTTCCCAATCTGGCTGCTCTGCTGTGAGCTAATGAGAGTCTGGCCTTGCGCCTGAATACGACACATCTTCAAACGAACCTCTGAGTTTACCCAGGGGACGCCTTTAATGACACGTTCCCTAGAGAACCGGACCTGTCCAAGCTATCACTGAAATTCCACTTTGCGTCTTGTAGCCAAGAGCGAAAACACACGCCTGTTAAGCGTAATGCATGAGAAATACAACGTCTGCAAACAATGCACATAAACACTTGTGTCTAAAAGAGGTGGCTGGCAGACCATTTCCATGACATTTTATGTCAAATTGAGACGTGATTGTTGACGCAAAATTTTAATCTCTAAACTGTTAATACAAATGACACAATTTAGCAAAAAAAAAAAAAAAAAAAAAAAAAAAAGGAGGCCACGACAAACTTCAAATCAGTCCAATTGAAGCATTAACCACGTAATGGCTGACAATCTAACACAACGCTAGACAACCTGAAACTGTAAGAGCTTTCTGAATCACGTCTATTTGTGCTCAGAGACATTAACCAGTAGGCGTTCAGAAGCCCAGCTACGTATGGTGACATTAATTAAAGAGGCTGAGTTCAATCCATTAACATGCGAAGTGTAGTCTTCCTGACGACCCGGCCATTAATTACATAGTGCGGGCTGAAGGGATAAAAAACAGAAGAACTAACCAAAAGAAAAGACAAAAATCAGATGATAGAAAATAATCCCGACTCTCTTCCCTTAATCAGCAGCTAAGAGTAAACAGAGGGAAGAAGACAAATGTGCGAGTGGCTCGCCAACGTCGCTCGGGCAGTGACCGCGGTTGGCTGTTCCTCCTTTCATCCATCTCCATCACCACCAGCCGGCCCTGCTGGACACCATCGAGAGGACGAGTGGCCAGTTTTAGAGAGCAGCAGGAGGGAGGGAGATGCCCGACTGTGCGCCAACACACTCGTCTTTGTGGCCGTCTGTTACCAAAATATATCCTACAGCAGGCAGGGGAACTCTTTGGCACTTTTGGATTTTTAATCATTACACTGGGCCAAAGCAAACGTCTGATGAGAAGAGACTGATACAGGCGTGGCTCTGAGATGTCAGACCATGCTTCACAAACACAAAATACTAACAACTGTACTTTACAGGAAAAAGTCATAGTAATACTATAGAACTATAGTAAGTATTAGCTGGCCTCTGTGATGGTCAGAAGGCACTGGACAAACCATTATTTACTTCAAAATCACAAAGCAATTGAGAGAAATCTCCGTATAAATACAAACCCGATTCCAAAAAAGTTGGGACACGGTACAAATTGTGAATAAAAACAGAAATGTAATGATGTGTAAGTTTTAAATTTCGATATTTTATTCAGAATACAACATAGATGACATATCAAATGTTTAAACTGAGAAAATGTATAATTATAAGGGAAAAATAAGTTGATTTTAAATTTCATGGCATCAACACGTCTCAAAAAAGTTGGGACGAGGCCATGTTTACCACTGCGTGGCATCCTAATTTTTTTATAACAGTCTGCAAATGTCTGGGGACTGAGGAGACAAGTTGCTCAAGTTTAGGAATAGGAATGTTGTCCCATTCTTGTCTAATACAGGCTTCTAGTTGCTCAACTGTCTTAGGTCTTCTTTGTCGCATCTTCCTCTTTATGATGTGCCAAATGTTTTCTATGGGTGAAAGATCTGGACTGCAGGCTGGCCATTTCAATATCCTTCTTCTACGCAGCCATGATGTTGTAATTGATGCAGTATGTGGTCTGGCATTGTCATGTCGGAAAATGCAAGGTCTTCCCTAAAAGAGACGACGTCTGGATTGGAGCATATGTTGTTCTAGAACTTGGATATACATTTCAGCATTGATTGTGCGTTTCCAGGTTTGTAAGTTGCCCATGCCACATGCACTCATGCAACCCCATACCATCAGAGATGCAGGCTTCTGAACTGAGCGCTGATAACAACTTGGGTTGTCCCTATCCTCTTTAGTCCGGATGACATGGCGTCCCAGTTTTCCAAAAAAAACTTCTAATTTTGATTCGTCTGACCACAGAACAGTTTTCCTCTTTGTCACAGTTCATTTTAAATGAGCCTTGGCCCAGAGAAAACGCCTGTCTCACAATTTGTACAGTGTCCCAACTTTTTCGGAATCGGGTTTGTAATAGATAAACCAGCAGCAAAAATGCATTACTATTCAAACATTTTAATGTTTTTCATCCGCATCTTGCTCTATTTTCACTTTACTTCATGGTTTCCTACAATGTACACTATATTGCTAAAAGTATTGGGTCACCTGACCTTTCCTGCTATATGTGGTTCTTTTCCAAACTGTTACCATGAAGCTGGAGGCGCTCAATTCTACAGGACGTCTTCAGATGCGCTGTAATAAAATGTAGCATTCACTTAAATTTGGAAACCCAAACCTGTTCCAACATATCAATGCCCATGTGCACAAATGAACTACTTGAAGATCTGGTTTACATGCTTTGGAGAGGAAGATCTTGAGTGGCCTGCTATAGAGTTCTGATCTCATCCCTACTGAACATCTTTGGGATGAATTGGAACGCTGACTTCACCCCAGGTCTCCTCACCTACATCAGTACCTGCATTTCATAATAGCCTTGTGGCTAATTAACACACATATTCATAAAAATAAAGAGTGAATGGAGACTAAATATGGAATGCAATGCTCAAAAATCACATACCGTACTGATGACCCAGTACTTTTGCCAATATAGTGTATCTATTCAGACTCACCCTTTCTTCATGTGCAATGCAAGAGAGCTTAAGACCTTTAGTCTGTCCAGCTTTCGAACCTTAAATGTACACTTGCGCTAGTATCATTGTTAAATTTAGACTATATGGACAAAAGTACTGAAACACCTGACTTTTTCAGCCACATGTAGTCGTGACCACAAATTGTTACCATAAAGTTGGAGGCACACAATTGTATTTTGAGTGTTTGGATGCAGTAGCATAACATTTTCGCTTTAAACTAGGAGACCCAGAACTCTGTGCACCAAGCCAGCTCCGTGAAAATACGCTTTACATGGTTTGGAGTGAAAGATCTTGAGTGACCTGCTATAGAGCTCTGACCTTAACCCTATTGAACACCATTGGGCTGAATTTTGGGGTGGTGGTAGATTATTTGTTAAGCCTCTTGGTTAAATGATCAGAAAGTCTGGGTTAAGGCCCCGAAATCACCAAGCTGACACTTTTCGGGCCCTTAACTCTCTGTGCTCCAGGGGTGCTGTACATGGCTTACCCTGCTCTTTAACCCCAGCTTCCTACATCGCAGGGATATGTGAAACAATAATTTTTCTGTGGAATCAATAAAGTATTCTTAAAATAAATAAATAAATTATAATTTAGAAAGCTAACTAGTCACAAAGTTTGTGTGTCCACAAACTTTAACCATATCATGTAGCTGTACTGTGTCTCTAAGACACTGAATTTCTCATCAGTAAATTGTGTTTAATGTCACTGATTGTGACAACAAAGCATTACTAAGTTGATCACAATACTGTATTTTAATATTACAGTTCAGTGGTTAAGAAAATGGATGTTATACCTCTGTTCGAAACGTTAAAATCCCAATCGTAAATCAGACCGCACTTCATTATGTTTTTTATATAACTTTGATCTGCTTGGTTTGAGGAAAATAATATCCCAAAAACGGTGTGATACACGCCAGGGTTTTAGAAAAATAGGGTAAGAACTTCAAAAACATTCAATGCAAAATATTTTTGCGAAGAACTGGCATCAGATTCCTCTGTTTTTGGACATCCACCCTGACATCTTATTGGTCTGTTGTCTTACTGTGTTCACCTGTTCTGTGTCAGTTCTTCATTAATCTGTGTTTTCCTCTGTGTGTTACATATACCATTTACCATTTTCCTAGCATGATTAATCTATCCTCTTGTTTATATTACCTTTTATTAGAATGCAATTTTTAGGTCTTGTACGTCAAATGATTTCTTGAACCTGCATTTTATACCACACACCACCTCCATCTCATGGCTGCTGTAATTATCTTGCATGTTAATTCTATATTTAGGCATGATAAATTTGTGTTTCCTCAGGTGCAATTTTTCATCCCGCTCATGTGAAGAAGAAAAAAAAAAAAGAAAATATGAAATCTCTATTTGATTCCATGGAATTGCTTCACCCAGGTCATAAATCACAAGGAAAACAGACACTTAGCTACAAGAGCCCGGTGCACTAGTACGTGACTTTTCCCGTCCTCTGATGTTTTCATTGCCACCCTCATCTTAACAATCAAACAAAAAGCCCAGTAGTCTCTGAGGTGACATCATCCCCAGACAGCTGTGAGTATGAACCGCCATCATTTGTCAGCATCAGGTTCTCTGCAATTCAATGTTTCTGGGATCATTCACTTCTAAACCTGACAGACAAAACAAAAAAAAAAAAACAGCCTTCTGGGACTGAATTTAATATTTTTTCAGGATTAAGTAAGCCCTCTTTGTCACAGCTGCACAGGCTTGACTCTGGACTGAAATGAAACGATTTCATCATGATGAAGATTTGCTAGGTGGTAAAGTTACAAAAAAAGAGATCAATTTCTAACTTATAAAATGATTAATTCAACACAACATCACAAGACAAAGTGCGCATCGATACGAGCTGAAGTCAAAATTTGTATTTTTCGTAAGGAGGCTGCAGTTCGGCGTTTATGTGCTCTTTGCGGATCAATACTTATTTCACTTGCTATAATCCCGATGTTTCCAGCGAGCTCGAGCAACAGATAACTCTTATGCTGTAACACCAAACATAATTACATCTACAATAAGTATGATATATACGGCCGGGGTTTGGCATTTCTGGCCTATAGAAGCACACGGCCCAAGTGACGCAGTGAGACAGACTGCAAACTGTGACGCCTCTACAGTGCGGAGAACACAGTCTGATACGTCTGATACGTAGTTTGAAGGTGAACAAAAATAAGAAAGAAAGAAAGAAAGAAAGAAAGAAAGAAAGAAAGAAAGAAAGAAAGAAAGAAAGAAAGAAAGAAAGAAAGAAAGAGAGTACACTACAGGTATGAAGAGAGAGAGAGAGAGAGAGAGAGAGAGAGAGAGAGAGAGAGACAGACAGACAGACAGACAGACAAACAGATTGACAGATACTGGTAGAAAGATAAATGAATAATATAATGATACAAGCAGAAAGTCAGATATTTCAGTGAAAGATTGACACCAGTAAATAACTAGAGATGATGTGATGGTTGAAAAAGAGAAGAATTGAGAGATTGTCTGCGAAAGAGACTAATACATGTAGATTGATAGGGGGAGAGACAAAGAGAGGTATACTGCTAGAAATATGGTGAAAAAGAAAGAAAGAAAGAAAGAAAGAAAGAAAGAAAGAAAGAAAGAAAGACTGAGAAAAAGAGAGTACACTACAGGTATGAGGAGAGAGAGAGAGAGAGAGAGAGAGAGAGAGAGAGAGAGAGAGAGAGAGAGAGAGAGAGAGAGAGAGAGAGAGAGTGTGAAAATGAGAATGAGAAAGAGAGAGAGAGAGAGAGAGAGAGAGAGAGAGAGAGAGAGAGAGAGAGAAAGAGTACTGAAGGTAGATAGATAGATAGATAGATAGATAGATAGATAGATAGATAGATAGATAGATAGATAGATAGATAGATAGATAGATAGATAGATAGATAGATAGATAGATAGATAGATAGATAGATAGAGAAAAGCACGAGTCTGTTGTATTAAAAGAGAGATAGATGAAGATATTGACTAGAGGAAAACTCTAAGCTCAATCAGTCAGAAATAATATAAAGCTTGATAAGACTCAACAGTCTAAATTCAAATGCAGCTTCTTCTAATTAAAGTTTTTTTTTATCGTATCAATGAGAATGTTAATCACTGAGCTCCTATAAAAGGAAAACCATAATTCCACTCATTTAGAAAGGTTTTAATCAGAACAGCGGGTCTGAGGTGAGTTTGGTGCATGTAATGTGATTGCGGCAGTTAAAGAAGTGTTTAGATATGTTTGGTCTCAAATTAATACAAATAATAATGAAGTTTAAACAGCAGAACCTTTTTTTTTTTTTCTTGTCAAGTCAATGAATAAAGTACAAGGAATAAAAAAGGAGAAAACATCTGCAGGTTTGATGAAGAAGTGAGAGATTTTACAGACACCTTCAGGGCAATCTCACACTTGTCTCAAGTCCAAGCTCATGATGGTTTCCCAGGATCAGTTGTTTTCACACAAATTCCTTCTAATCACATTCACGGCTTTCGACGTCACATCTGCTGTGTGTGAAGTCCAAACTGACGGTAACATGAACATCACTTTACCGGTCTTATTACGTAAGTAAGGAGGAAATAAAGCACTTGGTTATAGAAATGTACAACAATGTAGTGGTGATAGACCATGATGCTATTTCATGACAACTATTTCCCAACAACAGGATGGAAAGATGTTGTTTATGTCACAGAAATTTCCCAATAGCTACAACTTTTAATGTATTTAAACAGTTGTTCCCTTACCAGCTTCTCTTATTTGTCTCGCTCTTAAAGTAAATGAGAGAACAAAGCTGCTTATATTCTTCCTGTGACCCAAATAAAGTTGAAAATCCTCTTAGGTTTAAAAAAAAAAAAAAAAACCCTGACACTGGAGACTCATTCCATCCTTCCATAAACAAAATTGTAGATTCACACTGAAGGCATCAAAACTATGAATTAACACATGTGGAATTATATATGGAATTATATACATAACAAAAAAAGTGTGAAACAACTGAAAATATGTCATATTGTAGGTTCTTCAAAGTAGCCACCTTTTGCTTAGGTTACTGCTTTGCACACTCTTGGCATTCTCTTGATGCCTACTTTGAAGAACCTACAATATGACATATTTTCAGTTCACTTTTTTTGTTATGTATATAATTCCATATATAATTCCATGTGTTAATTCATAGTTTTGATGCCTTCAGTGTGACTCTACAATTTTCATAGTCATGAAAATAAAGAAAACTCTTTGAATGAGCAGGTGTGTCCAAACTTTTGTATATAAAAATACATTTTATGTAAGGCCTGCTGTTATAGAACATGAAACATTGCCATCTGACCAATCAGTATTGAGTATTCAAATGACATGTGATCACATAATGTTAAACAACTACAGATGGTCCCCGAGTTACGATGGTTCATCGGTCATATTTTTCGATCTTACAATTAAGAGAGTGATACGACACGATGGACGTGCAGCAGAGCTGAGCGTATCTCTTGCCCTGGGAGGAGCCCAACTCTCGCCCTGGGAAGAGCCCCACTCTCGCCCTGGGAAGAGCCCCACCCTCGCACTGTGATTAGCCCCACTCTCGCCCTGTAAGTAGCCCCACTCTCGCACTGTAAGTAGCCCCACTCTCGCACTGTAAGTAGCCCCACTCTCGCACTGTAAGTAGCCCCACTCTCCCTAGCGGTCGACCGAGTAAAGTTGTCTCAGTGTGTTTCAAACAGCAATTTTAGTGATAAAAGCATGTCTTCTGCTTGTAGTGAAAAAAGAAGAGGAAAGCCATCAGTTTGGAGCAAAAAAAAAAAAAAAAAGAAAATTATAAATCAGCATGAAGCAGGAAAGACAGTCACAATCATAGTACCATCTTTAACTCACGATATTTTTGACTTACAATGGGGCCGTCATAACATATCTTTATTGTAAGTAGAGGACTACCTGTAATGTATTAGTTATTTCATTAAAGCATTTTTGCTTTTCAGCCGTTTGAATGAAGGCTTTAGATTTAGAGGATGTAAAAGTTTTCCCTTTTTTAAGTTTCGTCTTCTCTTGCTTATCAGGAAGGTATTCCTGGTGCCACACCCACTCCATAGTCAAATACAGCTTACAACCATGACCCAACACACTGAACTCTCAGTACACAAATAAGGGCAAGTATGAAAACCACCTAAATTACAGAGACTGCAGACTTGAGGGCTGAAGAGAGCCTCTTTCTTTAACAAAATAAAAAATAAATGAACATTGCAGATGAGATGAATGAGCAGAGGATGCTGGGGCTCTGACAACTCTGTGGTGCTCCTGGAGCTCGGCCCAGACCTATCTTAATGCAGCCCCGCTCCGCTGAACACACGGACACTCCGGGAGACGAGAAACAGATTTCATCGAGCATATGGAAGCTTGACAGGATTCAAATAAGGAGGCCATTGGCAGTGCCCTGCTTACCTGTGGAAAACAATTAATCCTCGCCTTTCCCCCTTTTCTCGCTGACTTCGCTGTACATCAGAGGAAAGGAGAGAGAAAAAAAAAATGAAGGACAAATAAGGAAGTGCGGCTTTGAAAAGCTTGACAGGACGAGCGCCACAGTTGTCACTCCTGTCATGCGAACAGGCTTTTCCATGTGTCCTTTCATTGACCTTCACTGTGATAAAACAGGACTCAGTGCTGCACATGCACAAAAAAAATAAACACTGCATGAATCCAACACTTTTAGTAGATTCACAGTCACCGATATATTGTTTATTACCCCAAGTAGAACAAATGGATCACTGTAATATTGTCAAGACTGGACTGAAGTCCAACTTCATGCATGAAGCAAATATGGAGATCGTCATTCAATAAATGTTAATTGGCATTTTGGGCTATACACTGAAAAAAGGTCCTTGAGGGGTGAAAACAAAAAGCGCACTAAGCATTGTCAGCGTCGAAGCGGCCATGACGGACTCCCAAGCAGGCAAGCGAGCGATATTGGGTCATAAAGCTGCGCGCCACTATAAACCTGTAGCCATCTGCTGATTTGTGGATCCAATTACCCTTTCTCTTTAAGGCCCATGTTCAGTGCCATGATGTTCAGTCAGCTGTCGTCAGCATCTGTCTCAATGCGCTCAGCGTCGGGGATCTTCGACCTCTACGAAATGAACAAAACAACCACGTCTCGCAAAAAAGTTTTGTGTCAGAAACGACGCCACAGACTGGCACCAGCGTCCCTTGTTTTGGTGATAGTATGCGATGTTCACACTCGTCAGTAATTCAGTTCTGCGGTTCTGGGGCGCTGTATCCGGGATGTAAGCCGGATTCCCCTGTCAACACTGGCAGGGGGCACAGGACAAGTGACGCACCGGCTGACAAGATGCTGACAGGCAGATTAGCTTTAAGGCCTCTCTTTCTCTGAGCAAAAACAGCAGGCTAGAGGAAAACCAATCAATGTTCCCTCCATAAAAAAAGCCAAGCTCCTATTTGCTGGCACCTTGCTCCTATTTGCTGTGGCAGCCCCGGTCTGAATAACCACGTCCCGCTGAGACGCAGCACTTTTCCAGCATGAGCTAAGCTAGACAGATTGCTCGAGCTGTATGAGAAACATGACTGCGTTTCAGCATGACATTAAGGGGGAGGGTGGATGGAGCTCTTTTCACTGCAAAATTGACAAGTGAATAATATACGCTTCATCACACGGTGACCATCAAGGCAGCGGAGAAGCGGAGAATAGTTCAAGTGGAAAAGGATCTCAGTCAGACGTATTAGAGGCATGATGGCCTGCAATAGAATGTCATCTTCCTGGTTTCTACCTACCAGAAAGCCTCAATGACGACGTTCTGAGACGCAGCTACGGACGCTTCCTTTCGCAAGAAGGTCTCGGAATAAAACATTTTGTGGGTAAATCCTAAAGAATAAACTTTTAACTATTGCCTCTTTGTATCTTTTAGAGCATGTTACAACCTGGCATCATCTCTTATTAAACACGCCACATCTTTAAAAGACAAGAAAGTAAGGAGCCCAAAGACAGCCTTGAAAAGCAGCCTGACTGGTCATAATAAACTGAAAACTCAACAAAACTGGTCAACTGGTGGTGAAATGCTTTACTAAAAACAACCTTTAGATGACAATGTGATCCCATGCCGAGTTTTTTTCATTTAGGGCCGCTGATTTACTGGCCATCATCTCAGCATGTTTTCCTCTAGTAGAAATAGACATAGCGATTAAGTCGAGGTAAAGCTAGCACTAAATCAGTTTGCTTTGTTTTTGTGCTGTGTTTTTTTTTTCTAGCACAAAACAGAGGGGTGGAAAGAAAAGAAATATTGACTAAACGACGGTCTTTAGTACTACCCGCGCTTGCGATTCCAGTAAGAGGTTTAACGACCTCGCTTTAGCTTTGCTTGGCGGTTTCTTCGAGGCGACTCGGAAAAGGCAGCCAACACCGAGGCACAGACCATTCTTTGACGTCCTCGGACCTTGAGTCACACACTGAGCTTATTCATTCCCTTGCTGTGAATTCCAGCCTGTATTTGCATCCTTCTCCAGAGCGTGTCTACTCCCATGGGGTGGAATCTGGTGTGGTTGTGTGTTTATGCAAATGCAGCAGAAATTCGAGAGGCGAAAGATAATTGAAGCCGGATGGAAAATTACCGAGCAGTGATTGCATGCCTAGATTTTTAGTTTTGGCTGAACCTCTGAGGACGACCTATAAAATGAGACCTTCAACTGATGAATGGAATACTGTAGCTAACATAGGTGAACGCTGGACTGGGCAAGTTCTTGGCATTCAAAACAAATGGCTGCTGTTACCAAAGAGGCAATTTTTCTATAATCACATCATGTCTGGTTTATTTAATACGTTGCTAACGGAAAGTATTGTCAACCAAGCTTGTGGGTTTTTTTTTTTCTTGCCAACGATGGCTGACTTCCCCGCACACGGTCACAAAACCGTAATTGGTATAAAACCTACAACTGCCTTAGTGTTAGTATTTGAGCAGTAAATAACCCATTATTCTCATCATGTTGCCTCAGTGTAGCATCAAATTTGTCTAATGAATGCGGCAGGTCACGCAGAACATGTCAACATACGCCTTCATTACTAACAAATCTAGCAATTCAATCACCCAGCCGTGGAATTGCTGCTTTTTGTGTACATAATTAGAATATATTAGGTTACAAAGTAAATGTGTTTCAGTGGAAAAATTCCTTAGCTTGTACCTCACCTTATGTTATGTATATAAGTCCAAATCTCACTCTTGGGAAGTGGCAGCTCAGTTGTATAAAATGAGATAATTGTAACTCAACCTAGATAAGAGAATCAGCCAAATGCCATCAATGTAAATTCTTTAGAGTGTAATCGCACTGGATACTGTAGGTTGTACATGTAATCCTGCTCCTGAAATCAAAAGAACTGTCCTGAGCTCAGTCACAGTCTGCTCAAATAAAACTGAATAACAACATACATTAAAACTCTATATATAGGTACAGTAACACAATATCTTGGACTGAGCAAACTTTCATTTTCCCATTCATACTTTTTAGGTTTTCTGTCTCAGACTTGTGTGTTTTTACAGGCAGTTGTCTGTTACATATCAAAGTACACTAAATCATAGTTCCATGACTCCAACAACAGTAACGACTTGCAATATTTTCTGATATCCAATCACTTAGTCTGAACTGCTCACTTAAGAAAGAAAAAAATAAATCAGGCTTGGAAGATTTCCGCCTCAAAACACAAATCTGCAAACTTATAAACTGAGAAACTGCGGGCTTGATTTATCAAAACCATTTGAGTGGCGCTACAAGGACCACCTGCTTTACAACTTGCATTTAGACGGATGTTCTGTAACTACTAGTTCAACAGTAAAAGACCCGGGAGTTATTTTACACACCAACTTGTCTTTTGAATATCATATCAACCATATTACAAAAACACTGCTTCTTTCACATTAGAAATATTGCTAAGCTAAGAAACATGTTGTTTATAGCCGATGCAGAGAAGCTCGTCCATGCGTTTCTGACCTCCAGACTGGACTAGTATAATGCATTACCAGGTGGATGTCCTGCATCATGCTAATTCCTCTCCACTGCTTCTCTTTCTCTACCCATCCCGAGGCATCCTGAGGTTGCACCAGCCCCAGTCACGTCCCACCTCATAAAGATTGTGGACCTTTAAAGAAATAGATGCCGAACTCGCAAACATCCCGAACCATCTAGAGACGTACTAGCGCCATTTGGATCCCACTTTATGTAGAGTTTGGACACTGGACCTCTTTTAATTTTTAAAGGCTCTAACATGGAGAAGCTGGTGTTGGATCTGTGACGATCTCAGATGATGAGCTATTTTATGAGTTGCTCAGTAACTCCTGGTTCCACAAAGTCACCTGACTGTATAAGACTGTAGAAAGGACATTACTTACAATCTTATACTTCGGTACTCATGTTAGTTCTTACTCTCCAGTGTTTTGTATTGTTTTTAAGATTTATAATCACACTGTTGAGGATGGGTTTCCTTTTTGAGGCTGCTCCACAGGGATTGACCTGTGGGGTCTCAGGCCAGCAAAATACTTGATATGTGACCAAGGGTATATGTGAACACATGGCTACCACACATTGTTAACATGCTGCATAACTTGAATCTAAAAAAGATTTACTGGTCGTCAGGTCGGTCAAAACATCCTCAACCTTGAAAAATCTTTACTGATGTGGAAGATTATTCATCGTATTTGTAGGACGTGTACTGAACATTTTAAAAGGTTGTTGGTTAATAGCAGGATAATGACAGTAGTAGCCTGTATAAGCATTGCGATTTGAGACATGCGTTTACTAATTACTGAATCGGCCAATTTTGCATTAGCGCGCAATTCGAGCGCAAGCATGTACCAGTCAAGGGCTTGAGTTTATGTCTATCAAACATCAGAAATATCTGATCTATGTAACTTTGACTGTGGCGTGGTAGTATTTCAGAAGATTTTCACACAACGTTTCTGTAGTCTGCAAACTAAAATAAAAGTTAAAGAAAAAAAAAATAATAAACATCCATCGACAGTAGTTCAGGCTCTGGGTTTCTGATCAGAAGGTCAGGAATTCAATCCCCAGTATCTGCCACACTTGGGGCCCCTGAGCAAGGCCCCTTAACCCTCCTAACATCACTGGGACATGGGGTGACAGACTTTCAAGTACTTTTCCTGCTGTAAAGTACATGTGGCAAGTAATAAAGCACCTTTCGTTTTGGTTTTTGCAAACAAGTTGTACAGAAAATAAAGGCAAAATGTCTCATTTCTGTTAACCAAAAAAAACAGAAATCTGAGCACAGACTTATAAACAAGACATCTTTCATCGTGCGTATACAGTGAGCGTTGCATAGCGCATAGAGCTACGCGGTACGTTTTGTGCACTCCTATACCTACTTGAATGTGCATCACTGGCCTTGGAGACATCTTATTAATGACAAAAGGAGGAAAATTCTCTGCATTAAAGGCCAATCACGGTCCATTTCAGTAATGCGGATTTTGTCGGGGTTTTTTTCCAATGACAGGCGAATATGAAGCAGTACAGTAAAGCAGGTAGCATCATTTTGTATTAAATCCCTATAGTGAGTAGGGACTTTACTAAACACTGTTATATTCCACTGGGGCTGATGAATGCCATGCGGCCACCGACATTCGCAAGCAAACCTGGGACTTCACGGAGCCATATGAAAAAAAAAGCAATTTCGCTTCCGATTTATAACATTATGGAGAAACACAGAGAGTCATGCAATCTCTCCTATTATCTCCGAGAAGCCACTAGCCTCTTCCTTATGTTTTGTGAATGATACCGGCAACAGTGTGCCCCAAATCCTTTGAGTGATCCATTACAGAATGCGATGCGCTGTTTCCAATTGTTTTCCTGTGTGGATTTGGTGGGGAATTGGGGGTTGGGGGGTTTGGGGTGGCTGTCACAACAGCAACAGGGGGGAAAAATGGGTGCACTTTGTCTTTTTTTTGACACCTCTGTGCAGCAATGGTGATATTGTATCTATTGTATTAATGTATATAATATTGTATCAAACCTGTTCCAGCATGACAATGCGCCTGTGCACAAAGCCAGATCCATGATGATATCCTTTACATGGGTTGGAGTGGAAGATCCTGTGTAGCCTGCTATAGGACTCTGATAGCAACCCTACTGAACACTTCAGGTATGAATTGGAATGCCAAATGCACCCAAGGTCTTCACATACATACACTATATGATCTGGTGTCCACAAACTTTAGTCTAAATAGTGTATGTTACATGGATTATTCGCAATGGGCAATATATATATATATACATACATACATACACACACACACACACACACACATACTAAATAGATAGATAGATAGATAGATAGATAGATAGATAGATAGATAGATAGATAGATAGATAGATAGATAGATAGATAGATAGATAGATAGATAGATAGATAGATAGATAGATAGATAGATAGATATCAACAAATTGCTCGGTCATGTCAATGCTTGTTTTTAATACACATCTCTAGGCCCTTTATTCAGTGTAATACTTGATAAGCAATTATGCATATTAGGTTTAAGTTCAGATTTCACCCCCAGGGGTCTCTTGATCCCAAATTGCTGTAGCTATCAAGACTAATTATCACACAACACAAAAGCGCCATCACAATGTTTCCTTTGTCTGTCTTGCACATGAGCTCATTTGCACAATTATTCTTTGGAAATCATAATCAACACTTACAATCAAAAGTGCACTCATTGTAGCTCTTTTGAATCAGGATTTTTGCAAATCATGACCTGAATATGCTATCAGATTCATAAAGACATTAGGGTCAGGGTCATGAAACATGTTTTATCACCTAAAAGTGGAGTAGAACCTGTGGCATCAAATTGATGACACTAGATTTGGTTTTTCTTCTTGAACCCCTTTTGGAAAATTCAAAACCTTTTCCCAAAGCAGACTGACAACATTGTAACTATTGATTTTCATGTCCATTCGTTGATCGCCATTGTTCCCAACAACCAAACTCTGATCACCAACATTCCCAATATCCAATCACTGAACACAATCTTTCCTATGAACTAAACACTGATCAACATTGTTTTCTAATTTACTCATTTCCGATTACTATTACTCCCAATTACCAATCGCCAATAACCATCATTCCAGCTGACCAATCACACCATTGTTCCCATTGATTGATTAGTAATTCTTCCCAAAGAACAATCACTAATCACCATATTTCCGCTGATATTTACAAGTAATATAAGTGAAATATGCCATCTTTGATCATTTTTAAATCAGAATGACTAAATGTTTCAATGAATTCAAATGATTTTTAAAGCCTGCTATGCTTATTTTCCACTGGAAAAAAAAAGGGGGCAACACAGTTAATATCAGACACAGCATTATTATTCCAGTAATGGAAGCCAATGCCTGTGTCTTTTCTTTCCAAGTACAGAATCTTGATGCTCCAAACCTGCTGAGGGGAAACGATAAGACACTGGAGTGAACTATATTCTCAAAACACACAAATCCCATCTCCTCTACACTATATCAAGAATGCGATATACATTAAGTTGGTATTTACTGCAATTGTTTTTACTTACAGTCTGAATTATCCATTAGAATGTATGACAGCTAAAGCTATCCTTTCCTGCACCCACTTCAACAAGGAGCTGTCAATGTGACTTTTTTTAGCATGGCCAGGAATGCGACTCCCTCTCCCTGGTTGCTTACTTTAGCCTAAATATAATAAGGCCCGGCCAGCTGGAAGAAGTTTGACGGCTTCCTGTCTCGCTCTTCACTTCCACTTTCTGTCTGAAAGGCCCCTGTCACGGATACTTGAACCCAAAAGGCATCGCTCACTCGGGGAAGAGGCCAGCGGTCGTATTTCAGCAAAATCATTCCTGATAAAATAACTGGCCACTCAGAGGAACCTTATCCCATAACCACACGCTTCAGATTTCCACAACAGTCTCCAAACAGACAAATGAATGAGGCCTGGAGAAATGTTCGGTCCGGAGTGATTATTGCTATTATTACTGTTATTTAATCTCAAACTCACAATCAAATAGACAGAACGCTCCATTCAGGAGTTACAGCATGACAGCTCACGGATGCACCCGTAAGCAATAAAAACACAGACGTCGCAATTGCGTTAAAGCCGAGTCTTTTGTGTCCGACTTAACAGATGGAACGGGACCGTCGCGGCGTTTTCTCTCTGACAGACGACGGAACTGAATAAATAAACAAAAGGTCTGAAAATCTTTTTCCAATGGAGACTTAAAGTAAGTTGGGGGAAAAAATGTCTGTGAGAAAAACAGGGAAATTATTATTATAATTTTATGTTTTTTTTCGAAAGACAGTCTTAGTGATTATACCACATCTAACGCTACTGAACTGATCAAGAAAAATGGCAAAAAATAAATAAATAAATAAATAAATAAATAAATAAATAAATAAATAAATAACGAGACATGAGAAAAAAAAAAAACAGCCTTTTTTTTTTAAATCAAGATTGATGAATATTTATTCAAGAAATTTGGTATCACGTAAATTTGGGGGCAAAAACAGTGTCCTGAGTGTGAGCAGATTTACAGATCAAAACACAGACTAACGTGAAGCATGAAGCAAATCATATAATCGGCATGATTACTGCACTTTTATACACAGAATATCCACGCAAACTACATTAATTCTGTTCATAATAATGTTAATAACATTATATTTATATAAAATTATATATTAAATGTCAAATAAATTATAAAAATAATGATAATAATAAGTGTATATATATATATATATATATATATATATATATATATATATATATATATATTTTTTTTTTTTTTTTTTTTTTTTTCTTTTTTTTTTTTTTTAATAGATTTTAGATTCCCTGCTGATTTTGTAAATTTAACCCCTTAAAAAACAATGAACAGTCTAGAACAGTCTAGAATCTTGATGGTGGGTTTATTTTACCAGAAAGAAAAAGAATATAAAAAATTTATATAATATATAAATCCAGCAAGAATTCTGACTCCCGCACACCCAAACGAGTCCTGTCCCTTTAAGGAAGTACTTCTGATATCAACTCATTATGTGTATAAAATAAACCCGTCACAGGATCAACCTTTATTCAAACCTCTCCACTACCATGGGAAGGACCAAAGAGCTGTCAGAGGACATCAGGGACAAGATTGTAGACCTGCAAAAGGCTGGAATTGGCTACAAGACCATCAGATAGTTGCCTTGGCTGCATGTTTTTGTTTGTTTGTCATGCTGAAAGACCCCTCCATGACCCATCTCCAGGTTCTCATTCAAGATTTTACAATGTCCTCATTCATGTGGTAAAGTTTTGCTGTACCCTTATATTCTTATTCTATACTTATTTCATTTGATCAAATACAAATTTATTTAGAACCTTTCGTCTATGTTTTTTTCATAGAGTTTTTTTATATTCTTCTATCTCTGGTAAAATAAACCTACTATAAATACTCTAGACAGTTCATTTCTTTGGGGTAAACTCACAAAATCAGCAGGGGATTAAAAATCTATTAAAAATAAATAAATAAATAATAATTCTATTATATAAGAATAATTTCCCCCACTGTACATACACACACTGATCAGGGATAAGATTATGACCACCTGCCTAATATTGTGTTGGTCCCTCTTTTGCTGCCAAAAGTTCTATAGCAGTTTGAGCAACAGGAGCTCGTCTGTTGGATCGGACCACACGGTCCAGCCTTTGCACCACACGTGCATCAATGAGCCTCAGCCGCACACGACCCTGTCGCCGGTTCACCACTGTTCCTTCCTTGGAACACTTTTGATAGATACTGAGCACCGCAGACCAGAAACATCCCACAAGAGCTGCAGTTTTGGAAATGCTCTGACCCGTCTAGACGTCACAATTTGGCCCTCGTCAAACTCACTCAAGTCCTTACGCTTGCCCATTTTTCCTGCTTCTAACACGTCAACTTTGAGGACAAAATGTTTACTTGCTGCCTAATAATATCCAACACAGTAACAGGTGCTATGATGAAGAGACAATCAGTGTTTTTCACTTCACTGCTCATAATGTTATAATGTTATACCTGATCGGTGTATACACACACACACACACACACACACACACACACACACACACACACAGTATAAATTTGGTGTTTATTTTTTGTTATAAATACACAGTGTTTTTATCATACACACTTACCACAGATTTGGAGTCTTTGGAGCTTATTTGCATTAATTCAATAATATAAAACGAAAAATTACGACAACACGTAAAAAAAAACAAAAAAACATTCAATTCCAAATAATCGAATGCTGCTGTATAAGCTAACATCTGTTTGTCTCATCTGACCTAGTGCTCGTATTATTATAATTATTGTTATTATTATTATTATTATTATTATTATTATTATTATTGCCATACAAGTGAATCAAATTAAAATACACTTTGCTTGTTCAACAATGATTATTGATGTCATGCTTCCACCTGTCTGTGCTTTTATTTTTTTTACCTTTTATATACCGTAGTTGTTTGTTCATCAATATTTGCAAATGAGTTGCATCAGAAACGTGTTTAGAAGTAGGAAGAAAACCAGTATTTCTAAAACAGTAAATCTAAACATTTGAGAAGATTTGGGATTCCCAGTGAGGCTCTTTTGAGACAAATGAAACCAGTCCCTTTCCCAGTGAGACGAAATAGCCAGATAGGCTCTCTATTGTAAAGTGAAATCATGCTGAGTGTGCAGAAATGAGCAGATTGTGAATGAATCCTGGGATAAGCTCAGGACAGGGTCTATGATCCCTGCAGCAAATCTACAAATCTGTATTATGAGGTGAGATCATCCTCTGAAAACTCTGTTGTGTTTGTTTTTTTTTGTGTTTTTTGGGGGGGTGGGGGGGATATATCCACGTGGGAACAGCAGCAACACAACAACAACAGGAAATGAAAACCCTCTGTGATGGATGCCATGCCACAAATCCCAGGGGTGTGTGAAATCTGTCCGAACATCTGTGTGGATACTGGGATTAGTGAAGAAAAAAAAAAAAAAAGGTATTACAGCCAAAAACACTGCAGCTGCACAAAAAAAAAATAAATAAATCTACTACTGATTACTGAGAGGAGCCAATCTGACAATCTTCAACAAAATAAATAATTACAAACAAATAAATAAATAAAACTTAGTTTCAATAGTCTGGAACTGATACTCAAAAAATAACAATCCATTTTTTTTTTAAATAAATGTTTTAGAAATGTGAATCCTGTTTATCAAACTCCACTCATCCAGCAACCAAAGCTAAACACACACACACACACACACACACACACACACACACACACGGGAAAAAATACATTTGATGTGATACGATTCTTAAAGAAGATCTGATCATTTCAGTGACTCGGTTCTTTGAATCTAATTCATCGGAATGAATCTTTTTTTGAGTCATTTAGTTTATTTCATTCCTTTAATCACCTTCAGAGCGTCTATGGGAGTCGCACAGCAAAAGAACGAACGACTCAGACCAGACAAACTACTTAAATCTGTATCCCGTTTAAAGCACTGCACGGCGTCTATGGGAATCAGGTGATAAGAGAACGAACACCTAGAAGAGTCAAAGGGAAACTATTCGATTCTGTTTCATACATAACCTAGAGAGATTTTGAGCTGTTCGGCTCGTAAGCCTCCAGTAGAAAACGACCGAATCTCTTTGAGACTACTCGTTCTTCTGAGTCGCAATAAAAGACTCGTTCAGAACGGACGAATCGCTTACAAACTCTAACAACTCTAATGCTAGCATGCAGTCAAATCGCTCAACACGCTAGTCTTACTGTCCAATAAATTCTTTATGGAGGCTTAAAAGGGTCACAAACACCTTTTCAGTTGAGGATGTATGACTCGATGACTCGTCATCACCCAGGATGACGCCAAACACTCGCTTGTTTGAGAATAATGCCCATAATTAGCTTGTCATACTTTTAAATAAATCCTCCTGCTTTAGCCTGGTTAATTAGGTCTCCAGGCGGACACAACATGAAACTGGGCAGCACACTCCAGCTCAGCCTTGCCCACTGGGCGAGCTAACGACTTTATTATTTATTTCGTTCTCCCTCGATACACGTTAATCCGCATAACGCCGGGTGGACAAGACTTGCTGCGCTAAAAGCTTTAACTCAGACATTTCTAAAAAGACAGGTACAGAAAGATCAGACTCGGTCCTGACCTTGAAGACTCCTTTCATTTGGAGCTCAATAAAACGCTTAGCTTTATTTAAAGAAAAAAACAAACAAACCGAAAAAACAGGCTGTGTTTGCTCTTGAAGGACGCTGGAGGCCCAGATTTATAAAGACGTAGATAGAAATAATGAAGCGTATTATCTTCTGCTAAACGTTCTCAGCTCAGTCTTTGGATGGACATCGGAATGTTCAGCAGAACAAATACGCTTCCCGGACAAATGTCCTGACTTCTGAGATGGATGTAAGATCAGAACATTTGGTTTATTTGCACGGCGAAGTACACGCTCATTTTATAAAAGCTCTTTGAAGGTTGTAAACAACATTCAGGCTTAAAGAAAAAGAAAAAGAGTAAAATGGCTTTTACATGGCACGTGTACTTTACAGCACAGTGAAACTCTTTCTTTGCGCATCGCCGCGATGTTAGGAAACCATGGTCAGGGCGCAGGATCAGCTATGATACAGCGCCAATAGAGGGACAAGGGCCTTCCTCAGGGGCCCAAGAGTGGCGACACTCGGGCTTGAACCCCTGACCATGCGATCAATAACCTACAGCCTTAACCAGTGAACTGCTACTTCTCCTGGTTGTGTGCTCTATATTCAGCTTAATTTCCTAAATTGTTATTGCTATTTATATAATGTTAAAAATAATAATAATAATAATTATTGTGATCACTATAATACTGCCAAGTCAGATTCCTTGTAGGTGATTTCCTACTTGGGAACTTTGATTCTGATCAAACCAGAACACACTCCGTTCCTAAGAACCGTCTCCTCATGCAACTCTATTACCCAGAATGTGACCCAGATTTGATTTCGGAACGCTTTTCTTATTCCGAGCCTTTTTTTTTTTATATCATATATATTTTTATCTCTTTTTCTTCTCATAAACCGGTAAATTTTTCCGGATTGAATTTTCAGATCCGTCCTTACGGCGAAGAAGCGCTGGCCTGCTATCGCACAGATCTTTCCTCCGTCTGCAGGTATTACCCTCTACCGCGCCACTCGTCATCCCCAAACCCGTTTCTGATTCGAAGGCGTGAATCGTTTGGTCCTCTTTCAGGAATTTTTTTATGATTCTTCCATTCCATTTCGTTTTCAAATAAAAAAACCGCTGCTAGAAAAGTGCTGAGACTGTCTGCAATGTGCAATCGGAAAAAAAAAGGCCTGGCTCCGACTTACAGCCGGATACATTTAATCCTCGTTCCCATTCAGGATCAATCAGACACATGTCCTGATTTCTTTGTTAAACAACAAGTGTAGGGAAAAAATTCCTTTTTCGTCGCCGGTTTCCTCAGACACTCTCCCTCCCTCGCCGATCTCCCATAACTCCTTGCAAATTCGATGGCGGGTTACGAGGTTGTAGCGTTTAATCCTCCCTGCTCGTTGTGAACACGCTGCTGTTGCTGCTGCGAGTGTCATTTATATTAGGCTGATAAAATGCCATGCTGCATGGCAGACACGAGCGTGTCGGTGGAGTGAGCTAATTGGCCTGATAGCAGCTGTAAGCAAAGTGAGAGTAAAGCGAGAGCAGAGCGCGAGTAGACGTTCCGTTTGCCTTTGCTCTCGACGGCCGATATATACGACAAATTATCCTGTCGGCTTTGCGCTTCTGGCTTTCATCACGATGGAGCACAAAAGCGTAGTATATGACCCGGTGCGTCTTGACTCGCAGTTATACGACGGCCGAGATTGACCGGGGAAACAGAAAGGACTTTGACAAATGGTCTGGTTCTGCGGCGCTATTTAGAACATCGGCACTCTGCAGGCTACGGCAAAGGTTTACAACAGAGCTCCATCTGTTACAGGCACTGCTACAGCAAAGCGCGGCTCTGTTTATGAGAGCAGAGCTCGCAACAGATTGCTCAGGCTTTTCCGTCCGTGGCTTCGCTATATGCTGAGAGACAAACGTGTACCTTCCTGAACAACAACAATAATAATTTGAAGTGGAAATAATAATGATGAAGAGGAAAACAGCAAAAAGAGTAATCGTAGTAATGACAATAAGGAGTAAACAAAAAAGGAAGAAAACAACAGCAATAATAAATAAAATAATAATACGAATAATATTGTACTTGCATTCAGCCCTTTACCAGCCCATTACTCACAAAAACACATCCTCTATCGCTCTTTAAAAGCATTTCAGACCAACAAAAGCTGAAATGAGCACAACCCTTGCTACCCAAAGCTTCATGTAACCCTCACCTGATTCCCATATATTTTCCCACAAGTACATCACAATACATTGCACAGTTCATTCACACAACCAAAGCAATCAACTCGTACCATTTCTCACTGCTGCCACAGTGGAACCATCGCCATGACATCTTCCACACTGCTCCTTCTGTAACTTTTACCCCGATGTGCATGTAGTCGACGTTTAATAAGCGTTCTGCGTACAACGTTGAAGGTACATTAGTGGTCCTTACCATCAAGTGGTGCTTAGAGCGAACACTCCAGCGACCAGGGGGAGAAGTAGCTTTAATTCCGAGAGCTTTGTTGAACAAACACTACAGATTTATAGCCTCTGTTTTTAGCCAGTATTAGAGGCTGAAATAAACACTAACAGCCTATACAATACTGAGAAATAAATTAGAAAGCTAAACAGGACAGATGTCTCTCTCTCTTACACACACACACACACACACACACACACACACACACACACACACACACACACACATTTATCTACATAATGCTTTGGAATTGTTTCAGATTTCAGTCTTTCTAACCTTAAATAAGTATCTTATTAAAGGAGCTGAAAGAGAACCCTGTTCTGGCACTTGAGTCTGATGTTGAAATATCTCTAATATTACGGAACAACATCTGGATTAATAAGGCAAGTCAAAAGTTCCTCCTTCTAGGACTACTGCTGCTATACATCTGATGTCCAAGAAAACCTATCCACACTACAGATCGTGTAGCAGAGGAACACACGTCTTTGCTGTTCATCATTTTAAACTCAAGATCGGCTCGGGACGCATGAATGAAGTGTGTATGTTGATGTTTAGGAGGCTGAGACGGAGTGTGTGTGTGTGTGTGTGTGTGTGTGTGTGTGTGTGTGTGTGTGTGTGTGTGTGTGTGTGTGTGTGTGTGTGTGTGTGTGTAAGACTCCAGGGATGCGCCGCATGTGAGAGTTGAGGGACGTGCGATGGGATCGGCAGGCAAAAGGCGCACGGACACGCAGGATCGCTCGCGTCGTACCGCCGACATTATGCGTCATTACGAGTCCACGGAGCGGCGGCGCTTCATCGCCTTCCCGAGTCTCCGCGCTGCTTCCAGCGGGCACCACCCTGCATGCGTGCCCGGATACGCGGGGACAAACTATTCATTATACAATAAAAAAAAAAAAAAAAAAAAATGTAATTAAAACAAAAAAGTTGTTCTCGTACCTGTGTATTGCACCAGGAACATGGTCCGACGCGGATGAAAATAAATAGCGAAAGTCCCGTGGCTGTTTCCGGCACTTTGATCGCTCCAGATCTCCTGGTTTAAATCGCTCTGAAGCTCGCTGTCCGCTCCACACACACTCACACACACACACTGGAGAAGGCTGGAAAGCGGCTCGGCTTTCGGAGAGGAGGATCTTTCCGCGCAAGCGCGCACACGACGTGCGCACACACACCCGCACGCACGCACACGGACACAGGAGCGCGCGTCTGCCTCGCCGCCGACGCGCACCGTCAACACACCGATACACACTCCAATCGACACTGGTGGAGCGAAACACACGATCCGAACGCAACATCTTGTGTGATTTACTAACCGACCACGTACAGCATTAACAATGCATCAAAGCAGGTTTACAGGAATCCAAATGTATCTTTAGATCCAGGAGAAAAAAAAAAGTGAGGACAATCTCAGAAACTCAGATTCAGGCCTCATCTATTCAGCGCTGGTTTGTAGAATTAGGTACAACTGTACACAGCATGCAGATGAGATGATCATGTGACCTGATTCTGTATAATGTGTTGGTCGGAATAACATCTACACACCTACAAATAAAGGTACCACATTGTACTGTTTTGTCGCTGAACTGGAGCATCCTTTATACCTTCAGTATGCATCATTTACAGTTCCACATTTGCTGTTATAATAACCTCCACTGTTCTAGGAAGATGTTTCCTAAGTGTGCATGTGGAGATTTGTGCTCATTCAGCCACAAAGGTATTAGTAAAGTCAGGACGTGAGGAGGTCTGGATTGCAGTCAGTGTTCATATTCATCCCAAAGGTGGTTAATAGGGTTGAGGTCAGAGCTTCATAGCAGGCCACTAAAGATCTTCCACTCTAACCCATGTAAACCATATCTTCAAGGAGCTCAAGGTTTTCACATGGGCATTGTCATGTTGGAGCAGGTTCAGGTCTTTTAGTTCAAGTGAAGGGAAAATGTAATGCTATCACATCCAAAGGCTCCTTTATATTGTGTGCCTCCAAATTTGTGGTTACGGTTTGGGGAAGAACCACATATGGCTGGAAAAGATCCGTGTCCTTATACTTTTATCCATATAGTGTATCATGGATGAGAAGATGGGAATTTAACATGGATTCTGAAAAAAAATTTTTTTCTTATTCTGTACCTTTACTTCTGATAGTGTACTGAATTGTTGAATGGAAAGAAGCCAACCACAGAGCCAACCTTTGATGGCCAAATCATTCTCAATACAGCGGTCGGCTAAGAAACAGTCCTGCAACCGAAGACATACAATTGTATGAAACTTAAAAAAAAGAAAGAAAGAGACGTATTTCCTTTTTTTTTTAATGTACCCGAGAGGTTGAGGGTTAAGGACCTCGCATTGGCAGTGCTGGGATTTGAACTCACAACCTGGCAAATCCCACAGCTTTACCACTGAGTTACGCGTTACTGTTTTTAAAAACTTTAAGCAGCAAAAATAAGGAGATAGACGATCATAAAATTAAACCTCTCTCCGCTTTGTTGCGTTGCTGGACATACCCACATCAAAGATGTATACGTCTTCCGCAGTGACAAGAAATGGTACAGTTTCTACTATACTCGGGCTCTATTTTCAGTAAGGACAGCTTGTGTATAGAACACCTAATGACCTACAGTGTAAAAGCTTATAAATTGTACTTAATTGTACGGAATGTCAGCACCCTGTTAGTACACTTTCCTTTCAGCTGTGATAATTAGCAATTATACAGGATGTTCCAATAAGCTCAGTGCACACAGACAGGAAGTAGTGGTTAAGGGCCAGCAGAGGGAGCAGATCGAGCAGAATCTGTACAGTGTTACCACCAAATAAGAAATAAGGGCTCATTGCCATATAAACTATACATGGCTTCCTGCTAAAGTCTCACAGCCTTCTCAATTATTTACAAGTGTGAGCCAAACAGGAAAGCAGAAGTATTCTACAGGAAACTGCTGCACCCTCTTTACTGGAATGGCTGAACAAAAAAAAAAAAAAAAAGCACCGCGTATAACAATGTAATAGCGATCTGAATAAAATCATTATAAAATACCTGCCGTTAGCTAAACTGCTGCTAATTCTTAATCTGATTTCTGTTTCGTCCTGTAATACAGAAACAGAGCCTGTTGTACATATTGCACTACTGGTTCATTATCTGAAACCTGATCCTGTTACACAATAGAGAGATGTTCTCTGTTACATAAAGCACATGGGTGGTTTTTAAGGTACGCCTACCTTGCATCTGCACTCGTCCCCCCGTCCCCCCCACCACCCCCCAATCAGGCTCATCTACCAAGTAGGAAACAACTGCCAATTGTAGCTCGTCTGCTTCTGCACAGAAAAATTTGTTCATCTGTACCATGGGATTGAGCAGATGTTATTTGGATTTCAGGTCATCCTCATCACACTCGGTGATACTGACATGGCAGTGACATGGCTGCTGGTGCAGTTGTTGTTGTAGTTGTTGTTGCTGGTGATGAGGAAGATATTAAACGCTTCAGTGTCACTGGGTTAAGAAACGATCCGCCAAACGAAAGCTCCAGGCAACAGCAGAGACCATGTGAGGACTAATGAAAAGCACAGGATGATTAATACACAGGGAAGGAAAACGATGAGCAGTCGTTTCTAACTGCACAGCACGTCTATGGCTAATACCTACCTAATTCAACAGGAATGATCACCCACTGACTGACACACTGTCTATATTTCTTCTCATATATATATATATATATATATATATATATATATATATATATATATATATATATATATATATATATATATATATGTTTATATTTTGCTGTCTTTTTACTAGTGGTGGACAGTAAGGAAGTAAATATAATTCATCACTGTACTTACATAGTTTTGTTCACGTATCTGTACTTTACTTAAGTGTTTCCATTTGGGGAGACTTTAACTTTGAACTTTATCCTACTTTACTCAACTACAACAACTTTTGCGAATTCAGTTGTTGCTTTTTATTCATGAGCGGATAAAAACGTAACCGGTCGAACACGCAGCGATCCACCAATCAGGGTCGAGCGCGCGCTCTGTTTTGAAGGTGTTTTGATTGGCGCTTGGTGTGTATCTACTTATCACCAACATACAGCATCAGTTCAACAGCAAGCAGAACATTTAGAGAGGAATAAATGGTGAAGAAACTCGAATTCACCACAACACACGTGAGCGTATTTGCAGGATTTATTTATTTTTTAAGTATTTGAAAAGAAGGTTTTGGTCTCATGATAATTGTAATAGACATCAATCAGTGTTTGACTCATTAATATCATTCTATTAATAGATTGTTGTGTTGAGAGAAACAAAGTCTTTTCACATAAACTGAGTTGATTAAACAAAGAGTCTTGTGATCAAAATGATAATAGGAACATTAAAGTCATAATAAATCATAGTACTTCAAAAACTTAAGTACATTTAAGGGCAAAAACGTTTGTACTTTTACTTAAATAAAAGTTTAAACTACTACATGGTTAGTGTTCTTCATCCACCACTGGTTTTTACCGTCAAGACCAATGCATGCTTCATGAAGAAGCACGAAGCCAGTCGTCACATCGAACATGAATCTCTGCTGTTCATTTGACGTCGTGGCTGCAGGGACTTGGTGGAGCTTCAACTCTAGGTGAAGAGGAAGCGGGATGAACCGGCAGGTAGCGCGTACGAGATTCTCAACTGTGTCCATTTACTTGAATCGGCTGCTGCAGCCAGAGAGAGGCAGAGCACAAGTAAGCTGTTCATGCAATACACACAAACACAACTTGAACTCGGTGCATTGAAAGCCCAGAGTCTGTTTCGCTTCAGTTGTTTGTTGAGGGTTTTTTTTGGAAGCGTGTTGAGATGCGTGGACTGAATAATCGAGAGTCCGGAGCGCTGTTAACATTCTGCCCTGCTCCCGAGCCGACCGCATTCTCACATGCCGGCGTTCTGTGCAGTCCCTTCTGGTTAGGGCAAGTGATTTCAAAACAACAAGGCTGCTTCTCCACTTTCAACAGCACTCCAGTACACTACTATTGGCTTTAGACCATTTAATACAAAAGACACTTCGATCTATTAGACTGCGACCTGTGTTTTCAGAAAGTATTTTAGTCGAAAATATTTCATAAATGTTAAAAACAGAATCCTCTCAGGACTGTAAGTGTTCCAGTGTGCAGCTTTTTATGAGCTTTACATGCTCTGACAGAGCAAACACAAGGTGTCCATGCTTTATTTTCCTGCTTCACACACGTTGAGGTGGGAAATAGCATCATTACAAGCACTAGGTTCGCTGTGATTGACAGGGGAGAGGAGAGTGGCATCCCCCTGACCCAGAGACCACGGCCAATTTTGCTCTCTTGGACTCCTGGATAAAAATGGATTCACACTCATGATCTCTCGATGAGAGGTCAAATTTTTTTATTTTTTTCCCCCCGATGTGCCCCATAGGAATCCAAGGACTTTATGTACTAAAGGTCTGGGCGAGAAAAACGTTCTGGCAAAGATAAAAAACAAAACAAAACAGGAAAACCAACATGCCAGCAGTTTTACTAACAAGGTCTAATGAAGATTGCAATTGTTTTGGGGGGAAAAAAAAAAACCCCGAGTTCGTCATAGTAATGAATGTGCAAAATAAGGGGGCGGAGCCAATGCAAATTTGAATGCAATTCATTCAGAAACCAAGAAATGTGCTACATTTCCTAAACTGACAAGTCTCTGAACATTATCACTGAGACCAAAAACATACATCTGAAAACCACGTATTAAATTTGCAGACGTTATCGGTTTTTCATAGCGAGAAGATCCATCACCATTGGTGTCTCAACACGATGAGATATTCTCAAAAAGCCAAAGTTTGTATCACATTAGATATTTGCCGATGGTTCACACCTTCCATGCAAACAGCGTTTAAATAGTGATTGTGAAAAGTGTCTCATTCACACTTTCATTTAAGCTACATTTAACAGTTTTTTCACTGATTTTAGCTAGCATGAGTAAAAAACGTGGGTGCCTGGGTTCAGTCTGATGCTTTGGAGATGCCTTTAAATACGTGGTCATAAATATTAAAAACATACAGCAAAACAGCAAATTACTGCTTTTTTGCTGAGGTTTGTTCCTTTCTTCCTGCAAATGAAGGTGCATTATTAGTAAACTTAGCAAACCAGTATGAGTTCTGGAGCTTTATCCATGTAATAGGCTGAATTCATGTGTTCAGAACATTCTAAATAATGACTTGTGCTGTGCATGGGTGTTGCACCGTGCTGTAATGACTATATTATGCTGAGGATGCTGAACATACTTTTCCACTCAGAGAAGCTCGATAATGATGAGACGAGACTATAAGGAACACTGAAGCAATGAAAACTAACAGCATTTGTACAGAAGCGGTTTCCTCATTAGTTTGCATCACCAGTGTTCTCTTACCTACGGCTTGCAGATTCATTTGAAATCTACATCTAGTTTGAAAGCATTCAACAACAGGGTATGCTTCATAACATACTTCATAACATGCTTCATGCATCAGGTGCCTGAGTGTAGCTATTGATGTATCATGATTGTGCTCAGAATTCTTTGTTGAGTCATCTATGTGTAATGTGAATGGTAAACATTCCTCGCATCATCACACAACCACCACCACCTGCTTGTTGATTGTTGAAACCAAATAAATAGACAAGATTTTAAGTAAAAAATTTTTAAGGTCCAATCCACATTCAAACACTCGCCTGAACGTGGGCCGATGCTTAGAACTCAACCCCCGCAACCTGCATTCATGTGACATTCGTGTGACAATTTAACAAACTGGTTCGAGTTTATACCGCATAAAACAACGTTTACCTAGAAAATAAAAAATTTTATAATACGCATGATGTCATTACATAACATTTAAACTACAGCACCAGGGACAATCCTGGAGGAATAGTCAGGTTGTTGAAGGCGGCATTGAAAATCAATCAAAGCATCGATTCTCACTCAAGGCTTTCAAGTATTTCAAGGTTTAAAAGAAAAAAAAAAAAAAAAAAAAAAAAAAAAAAAAAAAAAAAGAAATGTCACTTAATTCAGTCCAAGTCCAAATTCTACAGGGGGAAAGACTCCTGAATTGGAGATTGTATAAGTGGAACTAGAACACAAGTCAATATTTATCATTTGAATTCCTCTTCATTTTATGTTTTGTGGGTTATATGAGCAAGGGTTTCCTTTCTTTTTCAGAAAACAGCTGCACAGCAAGGATTTAGAATAAAAATACAAATATGCATTTTATATCGACTTCAACAAGATGCCAACAAATGAGGGGATATGAAAAAGTCTTGCAAGCAAGCAATTTTAAGAGATACTGAATTAAAAATTTTACAGTGATGTCCCTTCCTTAAACCGTGGTCACAACCAGCACCCAGTGTTAAATCTTCACATCGTATTGATTACAAATGACAAAAAAAAAAAAAAACATTTCAATTCATTTTACCAAGACCTCAAGCTAGGAGAGGTTCTTAGCACTGGCTAGGATTCGTGCAAGTCTCATGATAAAATACTATTTTTGTTTCAAAATAAATCTGTAATCCATAATTTCCAGTTGTAGGAGTTTATTCCTGCAGCGATCTCAAAAGTGTGCCAGTGTTCATGGGTTAGCGCTCGGAGATCGATCTCTTCTCCGACTTCGTCAGGAATCGCTTCTCGCGTACCTCCTCCATTTGATCTACTTAGCGTTATCTGAAGGTCGTGGGTTTACAGAGGTGAGCGCTGTTAAAACATAAGTCCGACACTGGATCAAGGATCAGAGTTGTGGAAGAAACCTGCAGCTATGTGTAGCTGCCGACCTCATTAACATGCACGGAGATGGTCAAAAGTTTGTGTCCTCCGTGTCTTTATGCTCTAGAAATTCTCGTCAAAGTAGAGCAAGAAAGAAAAAAAAAACCCCAGAATAGAACAGAAAATAAAAACAACACTTCCTAATCAAATGTTTTTTTTCTGTTTAGGCTCCAGGATAACCTCATTTTCATTTCAAAGAATCTGTAGCAATATGTGGAATTTAAGAACACTGTAGTACACATTTCCACTAGGAGTAAATATTTCTTAGCGGTAAATAACCAGCGCGAATGTAAGTAAGTACGTGTAACACGCTGTATCCCCCGGAGTCTATCGGCGAACAACGGCAGCACGACACCGCCGGTAGTCTAGCCAATTTAACGCATCGTGTTTTTAATTCCGTCTTCCCCTCGGTCTACACACTGAAGGAGAAATAAGGGCTGTTTCTTACTAAAAAAACTGGAATTGATAATGTGCATGAATGCCCTGACTGACTGTACTTAAACCTGTTATTGATTAACCCCAGAGGACATTGGTGCATCCACACCCACTTATTTCTCTCTCTGTCTCTCTACCCACTCAATTAAGCACTGATCCTCTTTAATCGCCTGCTTGCTAAAAAAGTTTCCAGGCAAAGTCTTGAAATCATCAAAAATATCGGTTTTTTAATATCTGAAAGACCCTAACGTTCATATTTCAGACACCAATATGATGACTAGCATTTTATTTCCAGTGTAAATGCATAATTACCCAATGATCTTAACTTTCTCCTTAAAAAAAAAAAAAAAACTTTAATACTGTATATAATATAGCCTTAGGCTTACATGTGGTTGGTGAGCTGATCTGAAGATCTCACCCAGCCAAACCAGCTGTGGATGCCTAGTTCGCTTTATATCCACACTCGTGTTCACTTCCTCATCTTACACTCATGTCTAAAAGTGAAATTTTCAAGTATTCAGAATCCGGTTATGCGCCTGCTCAAGGTGGAAGTAATGATGTGTCAGATGGCATTAAGTGCATTACAGTAGCATCTTCTATGTCTTTTGAATAAAACCTATGTGTTGTGTGATTTCAATTAGTGTATTTAGGGCTGAGTTCTCTTCAATTAAATACCACTTGCTGCAGCTGAGGATGGTTCCACATGAACAGATCTGTGAGGTTACAATGAAGGGTTCAACTCAAAAAAGCATGAAGATGGATTTGCAGTGTAATTACTATAAAAAAAAAAAAAATGTGCAACAAGGACTTGAGGCTTCAGTTGCCATAAACTATTGGCTTTCACAGTTAACAGTGAGGGAACTAAAATGAATGGACATTCAGTGTCACCCAGATGAGGATTGGTTCCCCTTTTGAGTCTGGTTCTTCTTAAGGTTTCTCTCATACCATCTCATGGAGTTTTTCCTCACCACTTCATTCATTTATGGATAAATGAATGAAGACTAATTTATGATACTATCTATCTATCTATCTATCTATCTATCTATCTATCTATCTATCTATCTATCTATCTATCTATCTATCTATCTATCTATCTATCTATCTATCGTTAAAACATTGAATTGAATTCTCTACTAGGCCTCACACAATATAGTGTAAAAACTTTCTTTCGGCTTCCCCCATTAGGGGACGCCACAGCGGATCATCCGTATTCATGATCCGCATGTTTGATTTGTAGTAGTAATAAATTTGGTATAATTTAAATCAGTTCATCTGTATAGTGCTTTTAACAATGGACATTGTCTCAAAGCAGCTTGAAAGAGATAGAGGTTCTAAAATTGTTTAGTGCCTACAAGTTTGACAATTGTAATTGTAAAATAAGTTTATCCCTAATGAGAAAGCCAGTGGTGACAGTGGTGAGGAAAAACTCTATGAGATTGTATGAGGAGAAAACCAAACTCAAAAGGGAACCCATCCTCATCTGGGTGGCACACAATGTCCATTCATTACAGTTCCATCACCTTACAGATGTACAGTGATGGGGGCTTTAATGCAGAACTGTTCATGCAAACTCTTCTCCTGATCCATTGGAGCAGACGGTTGATAATAAATACAGTATAAATCCATCTGCAAAGTTCTTGATTTGCTCAGTAACTTCATGGATCTTTAGGCTCTTCATGTGGAACCATCCCTAGATACACAGAGTAGACTCTAATTAAAGAGAAGTCCATCCAGAGGCAAGGTGTCAGGATGAATAGGGCAGATCTGGAGAGAAGAAAGGGATAGGATCAATGGTATAGCATGACTCATGGTATCGATAAATATATATCCATATATATTGATAAAAGGTGTTCGATTGTTTTTGTTAAAATTGTATTTCAACAGTCATTTATCCAAACATTGTTTAGTAAAATAAAGTCTAGTCGTAAATGATGCCATTAGCAAACCCTAATGTAGACCTACAACTTCCGCTAGTTATTTCCAGGGTAGTAAGGATGCTCTGTAGTCCAAAAATCAGCTCTGACTGCTGTGTTCACATGATATTTGTTCCGGCATATAAGCCCGGGACGCTTGCTCGGGAATTTCACTCATGCGTGCATATACCCTACACATCACGAGTTAGCAAAAAGCAGTCAGACCTGCACCATGAAACACATTGTGTCAGTGTCACAAACCAAGCAAACAAACAACTTTGAGCTTTATAGCAACACACAACAAAAAATAAATACATTAAATAAATAAATAAATAAATAAAATAACACAAAAAAGCTGTCAGAATTAATTTCAGACTAATGCTGGTTCATTTCAACCCTGAAAATCAGCCAGACTGCTGTTTTATTCTTCTAATTCTTTTTTTTTTTTTTTTTTTTTGCAAATAATATTTGTCTCAGGCAATTACAGAAATAAATGAGGCATGGAGCGGTTGTAGGTGAACACGACCATTACTGTTTTAATCTCTTATCACTCAGATGATGCATGTAATATGAAAGTTAGCACATTACTGTATTTTTTTTTTTACTTAGTTCAAAATAAAACCAAATGAATAAACAACTCGCGGCACACTATTAGGGCGCTATTGGACAGCCGGTGAAAGCTGTATTGATTTAAAGACACTAAAGCAGACAAAAGTTCATACATTTCTGTAACATGTGACCCGTGCTCAGACAGACACGCAACTGCTTTAAATGTCACGCCGTGCCAGGTAGCTCCTTTATATGCAAATGAGGCGAATGTGGGAAACGAATCGATGCATCAGCTATGCATGCGATCAAAATGCATTGTGGATGCTCCTTCAGGAAGGGGGGAAAAAACACGAACACGAGAGCAAAAATTGGATTTGGCATTTGTAGGTGGTCATAGGTGGAAAACAAAGTAAATGTTATCAGAATAAGATGTTACAAGCAGCTGGCCCAAATAAAAATAGGTTAAATGTTTGCCAGGTGAAATCAAATTATGTCTCTGCTTCCCCTCGAAATGATTGAAAGTCAGCCTGTACTTTTATTTCATTTACTTCATCCATAGGGACGGCCTGTTCCCTTTACCCCCCATCCTCCCCCTCTCCATCTTTTCCCTCTTTTGAACTCTGATGTTCTTTCAGCGACTTCCTTATTCCGTGAGCGCATCTGAATCACAAAGTAATTTGACTTCGTGCTGCAAAAAGAAAAAAGAAAATATCATGGGTAATTACAATGGGTCTTTGGCCGTTATTAAGGAGGAGCATTAGCACTGTGGCAGCACGGTCATGAGAAGAAATTAGAAGAAGAAGAAGAAGAAGAAAAAAAGGTTTTTTTAAAAAAAAAGAAAACTATAAATCAAACAAACCATTTTCTAGCCAATTTCGCTTCTCAAGCAGAAAAGGAATGAGACGGGAAATGGTTTTTAATGCAGTAAAAACAAAAAAAGCATACCCACTTAATTGCTGGGGTATAAAACCAATTCAAAGCGCTGACAAGCTGCCAGTCATTACGGCCACCCTCTCCTCGAGCTGGTTCCCACTTCACCTCCGTAACCTCTGCACATCTGACATATGCAGTAGATGAGAAATCTCTATGAACGTATCAGCTCGGAAAACACCCACGCATACAATTTTTCCAACAAAGAGAATAGTCCACACGATGGCTGCAATGCAAGTAGGTCCCATAAATGAGTCTCGTATTGTAGCTGGTTGTTCTGTATTGACCGAATCGGTGCAAAATGTAGGCGGACACGTGATTGTGCAATTACTGCGACGGGTAGCTGTCAGAGTGAGAACACACACTGACTGAGTAACTGACGTGGACATGACTATTGCCAGGATCTAGCATGCTGCATATATATCATATAAAATCATATATATTTAGCTAAAACCTATTGTTGTGTAGGCCATAACCATCATCTAGAAAGCTACATAACCAGACTAAATACTGCATATGAAAAGCCATAACTAGGTAGTGTTCATAATAAGGTAACTACATTCATATCTATCAAAAATGTGCTCTAAGTGGACTGGGAACAAATTTGTGTGTCACTTAAGGCACATAATAATAAGAGGCCTCACTTTGAGAGTCACATACACTCTATAAAATAAAAGTATATGAACACCTGATTTTTCCAGACATATGTGGTTCTTCCCCAAATTGTTACACAAAGTGGGAGACATACTTTCAAATCTAATGGAAAATCTTTTAAAAAAGTAGACTAAATTTGGAATGGGCTGTTCAAAAAACTAATACGACACTAATGATCAGGTGTCCACAAACTTCAATAATAAGATCATTACATATTTGAAACTATTTGATGCACAGCGATCAGGCATAACTTTATGTTTCATGCTGTAATGTTACCTTATTAGATTTGAGCACAAACACTAAAATATTTTATGAACTTAAATGTACTTTATGGACAGATTTTATGGTCTGTATGAGCTACAGTACACAGTGTTTTCCCTTTGGTTCTACTGAAGACTTCTTGCACTACCTTTGCTTGACATTCAGGTTTTTTTTGGGTTTTTTTTTGTCACTACCTTGTGTCCAAAGGTAATTAGTTTGGCTGATTTTCCTGTGCTCTCGCTGATAGCACCACAGACCAAAACACTTATAGGGAATTGTTTTTATGGAGTTTTATGTTGAAAACTTGTATTTATTATAAAAAATATAATTATTCATTATAAAATGAAGTTAAATGTTAATACAGTACTGTATACATGAAATAGCATTTCTGTGGTGGCGTCCGTTTATCGTGGTTTTGGAACGCACATCAGCTAAGTCATCATCTGGAGTAGAACCAATAAGAAAACATGTACTGTAGACCATACAGACTATAAAATCTGTCCATTAAGTATAATACATTCATAAGGTATTTTACTGTTTGCTCTTAAATCTAATAAGGTAACATAACAGCATGATACAATACAAAAAATAAAAAAAATATATGTATATATATATATATATATATATATATATATATATATATATATATATATATATATATATATATATATAAAGGGAATAAATGGAATAAATGGAAGAGGAGTCTTGTTTTGTTGATGTATTGCTGAATGAATAATCACTGAAAACACAGTATAATAAGGCAACAATATATATATTTACATATACATTTTATATCTTTAATTCCCTGATGTACAAATCAAGGTCATGTGCCTGAAACACTCAAATCGATTTTCTTATACATTTAAATCATAAAATAACAATAATCAAAAGAATGAATACATTTCAATGTAAAACAATGTCAAATCTCTTTCTCACCAATTTCTGACAATGATTTACAATCACCTAACTGATCTACTTTATATATTTTTTAATGAATTTTTCATTCTTTAATTTAAGGAGATTTAGAAGGATGAACTTCGTAAGTTCTGCGTTGCCGAATTTTTTGGTGTCTTTTAGCTCTTAAAATATGAGCATTTGTCATGTTTAGCGTTGCGTCTGGTCCATTTCATAGTCTGTTAGGAGACAAGAAATATTCTGGTCAATTATTTCTAATAGTATTTTTAATCATCTGTCTGAATCTGCCAATGCTGACTGCTCGTAGGCCTCCATTTTTTAATTAGCCTGTCATTATTTATCATCACAGCTGATTTATACACCAGACCAGACCTCAAGCGTAAATGAATCATGTAGATTATAAAAGTGTTTGGGGCTTTTATTTCTCTTGCTTGGAGTGTTCACTAATTTTAAATGGTAAAATTCAGACATACGTGCACACGCACACAGAGAAATGTAATACATCTGTAAGTAAATAAATAACCGTTCCTCGTCTCAACAGAGAATACAGGGGGGAAAAGATTGCACTGGCTAGTTTAAGCTCAAGAGGAAACTCGTGCATGATGGGATGCATTTTTGTGGCCAACGTGCACCGCAATGTCCCTGTGGAGGACAGTAGAGAGATACAGAACTAGAGCAATATTCCAACAATCGGATTAGAGCTGGGACCCACCTGCCAAATAAATATTGATATATTCGTCTGGCTGATGCAGCTGGAAAGCATTTTAACCTCGTTCTTCTGCCCGAAAAGTGTCAGGACTCACTATCTTTTCGCTCCACGGCTGTGGGTCACGGTGCACCAAGTTATACTATTACAGTCTAAAATCCGGAGGTGAGAGCAAGGGCTTTATGAGGAAAAAAAAAAAAAAAGAGCGCCGTTCTTGTTTATAAGACCTGATCAATCTTGAAATAATATGAAACATCGGCTATTCCATCAAACCAATATTTCGCACACGCTTCTATATTTTAAGAGAAAGAGAATATGGCGAGATATATCAAAAGCAATTTCACCTCTCGCTCCAGTCCAGAAGGTCTTAAAGCCACAACAGATGGCTTGGTTTTATGAACATGAAAAAAAAAAAGCCCTGGTGTTATTAATTGCCGGTTTTGAGTCACACGGTGCGAGAGCAAGTCGGTCGCTCGGCCACTTTGCGGTCCTCGACTTCTATTATACATTATATCAATCAGGCGCCCGGGATTCATTAAGAAGACAAATTCACCTGGGCCGTGAGCTCATTACAGACCGCTCTGCTGCCAGTCACAGCCTGAGCCCTTCACAATTCAAACCCCCCCTCCCTCCTCCAACCCCCCACGAGAAAAGAAGAGGATGACAATTTCTCACGCTTGTGCAGGTAATGTGGTGTGAAACCTTTAAAGCACTTGAAAACCCAAAGGAAAACTTATATATATATATATATATATATATATATATATATATATATATATATATATATATATATATATATATATATATATATATATACACACAGAAAGTATATATAAAGTTATATAAAGGACACAAGTGCCAGAACAGAGACAGTGAAGGTGTCTTTCAAACATTTAACTGAGACATGCCACCTACTGATCGATGAGTCAGAGTTCTGCTTAATGGGAGTAAGGCTCCTGAGTAAAGGGGAAGCTTTAGTTGGTGCAGCTGCAGCTCAGGACTGTCGAGTGTAAAAGCGGCCATGTGTATGACAGGCCAGCGGTCTGTCTCCGAATTCACCGTGACCCCACCGCTCTGGGCAGCCTAGCGTGAGCTTAATAGAAAAAAGGCATGCTCATCTCCTACAGCCACCTTGTTCCTTTGAGCTTTCACAAAATTAACTACTTTCATTCCCTCACAGACTCTCTCGCTGTTGACCGACTCATTCCGTCTGTCTAGGTTTGATCCCACTCAAGCCCTGCTGTTTGAAGGTGAACTCGCTGTGAGATGCAGTAACCAATAAAGTGTGTACTGGTTTATCTGATAGCTAACACTCACCTCAGAGTGTGTGTAAGCTTACTGGTTTGAGCAGGGGTGAAACTTTGGACAGAAATTATTAGCTAGCTAATTCAGCTTGAAGTCATTCAAAGCTTAAAACATAAATGGTGGTTTCTACAGGGTGTACAAAAAAGCGATGGGAATATGATGAGCAAATTTGTCGCGGAATCTGCACTAGTATGATACAGCAGCTGAGAAAATGTGTTTCTCATAAGTGCACTGATCAGGCATAACTGATCAGCCACCCCTTTTGCTGCCAAAAAAACAGTCCTGACATGTTAAGCATTAACAATTCAATTCAATATATTTGTATTTCTATAGAGCTTTTAACAATGGACATTGTCTAAAAGCAGCTTCACACATATAATGTGGTAAGAATAAAATTGTTCTTTATAAGTGTAAGTTTTCCCTAATTAGCAAGAAAAGAAAAACTCCTCGAGACGGCGTAGGGAAGAAACCTTGAGAAGAACCAGACTCAAGAGGAAACCCTTCCTCATCTGGGGGGCACCGAATGTCCGTTTATTACAGCTGAACAATGTTAAGGATGTGCAGTGATGGTGATTAAATGCAAACAGTAGTCAGTGTAGCAGACTGTTGACATTAGCTACAGTTAAAATCCATTCTCAAAGCTCCCGTGATACAGCATTCACCTCTTCAGTGGTTGGAGCTACAGAAGCTCGTCTGTTGGATCGGACCACACGGACCAGCCTTGGCTCTGACCACTGACCACTGCAGACCACTTTAGGTTGTAACATATGAGCATATATACAATATTGCCAAAAGTTTGTGGACACCTGACTATAAGATTGGTATGTGATTTTCGAGCATTGCATCCCACATTTAGTCCCCATTTACTCTTATAATTCACTCCACTCTTCTAGGAAGACTAGATTTTGGAGTGTGCTTGTGGAGATTTGTGCTCATTCAGACACAAATCAGGTGCAGATGAAGCTGAGGTGAGGAGGCAAGGAGTGCAGTCAGTGTTGCAATTCATCTACAGCAGGCCACTCGAGCTCTTTCACTCCAACTATAACAAAATTGTGGATCCTTATTGAATTAAAGGGAAAATGCATCCAAAGACATCCTATAAAACTGTGTGCCTCCAACTTTGTGCTAACAAACGGCTAGAAATTTTGGGTGTCCCGATACGTTTGTCCATATATGTGTATATAAAGTGAAATTTGATTTGAGATTCAGCCTCTGTCTCCTGCATAAATGGATGTTTGTTCATTTGCCAAATCTGAATCAGAGCAAAAATCGGTAGCATTGATTCGACTGCTGTTTGGTTCTGGCGATTGTTTAATAATGCCTACAATTACTTAAAGCAATTTGGATTGTAAACCTGAAAAACAACCTTGTAAAACTCTTGACGTTAATTTGTCGGTTGAAAAAACAAAAAAAACGAATGGAGCTTCCTTTAAAGCTCCTGAAAGCTGACAGGGCTGACTAATGGGGACGAGAAGTGATCTAGAAAATCAGGAGAAAACTACAATTTCCTGCTGGGAGGTTGATACTGTTGAAGGTGTTTATGCAGCCTAAACCCATTGTTTGACTCTTGTTTGGGAAAACACTTTTTCAGAAATAGGAAAACTTTCAGCCAATCAAAAAGCTAGAGAGGCTATAAAGGAAAAGGTCCTCTTTTGGAGTAAAACTCAAAATCATGGACGTGAAGGGACGAGACACATTTTGCCTCCTGTTAGTAAAAGCCCTTATCCTCACACAGATTTACCAAGTGCACAGCAATCGCACATTTTCCGGCGGCCAGGAAGTGACTTCAGCTTCTTGCCATGGTGCTGAGTTTGTTGTGCAGCTCTTACCTGCAGCTCTGCCAGATCTGTAATCCTTGTACATCGCTTCTCGCACTGCAGTGTTCCTGTGGAAAAGAAGAATACATTAACTAGCTATTGAGAAATCCTTTCGCACGGTAAGGTGACACACGGGCTCGGCGGTGTCTTTTTTTATTTATCATGACCTCAAATAATTCTCGGCAGTTTTCAACCGAAATCCGACTAATTTCATCAGCCAGTACTAGAGATTCAATAACGTGCCTTAGAGTTAAGAAATGCAAAACTATTTTGCTGCAAGAAATCTTTGTTTCTTTGCCAACAATCATCTCTTCCTCACTTGCATCGTTGCTTACAAGAGCACTGATGTGGGAATTTTAATCATTTATCTTTATTTCAATCACTCATTTTCAGTAGGAGCATCATCCTGGTCAGGGACGTGATGGATCCGTAGCCTGCAAATGACATAAGCACAGTATGCACACACACACACATACACGCATTTAAACCTAAGGGCAATTCAGTGAAGCCAAACCACCTGCTGACCTGAGCTTCAGTTAATATCAAACATCAGAAGACAGAGAAAACATCTGATCTCTTTAAGTGTGCCATGTTTGCTGGTGCCAGATGGGCTGCTTTAAATATTTGAAAATCTCATTTTTAGACACAACAGTCTTTGTAGTTTACACAGAATGGTGTGAAAAACAAAAAACATCCGGTGAGTTGCCGTTCTGTGTGTTGATTAGAGACTAGTGCGAGCTGGCAGGAACTCAAATAACTACCTCTTTACAACTGTAGTAAACAGAAAGGCATCTCAGAAGGCACAAAATGTGTAAAAAGCTTGTGGGGGTGGTCAAACTACACCAAAAAGGAATGTGCTTGTACTCTTTAGTGGTGAGAAGAAACCAAATAGCATCCTGCTAAAAGGGACTAAAGTTACCATGAACAGTTTTGCATTTAAGTGTCCATCAGTGAACAACTGAAAATCTTCCTTTTGGAGTCTGGTTCTTCTCAAGGTTTCTTCCCCATAACATTTCAGCTAGTTTTTCCTTGCCACATTCGCCATGGCTGCTCATTAAATTGAAACTTATAACGGATACATTTATATGGACTGATTGATCAATTTAAAAGTTATATTTATAATCTATTCATCTGTGATTAAGATGCTTCGAGACATTGTCCATTGTTAAAAGTGCTATACAAATCTAACTGAATTAAAAAACTTGAGGGGGATGAACTACATCAACAGAAGACCACATCGGGTTGCACTCCGGCAAGCCGAGAACTAGAACCTGGCATTACTAAGAGCGCAGCTTCAGCAAAATTGGGCAGTTAAAAATATACTGTAGGTTCATAGCTTACTCATAGATTTCAGTAATAAAACAAATTAAGGTGTACTTAAGGTGCTAGAGAAGATATGACATCATTTTCATAAGTAGTAAGTACTGTATATGGTTTAACCTTTATTGAACGATAGCTACAAAGCCAGTTCGCATTATATTAGCATGGAGACAGTCAGAAAATTATGCCTACAAAAGTCCAGGTTACATGCCAGGTGTAAAATCGAACCCAACCACAGCCCTATTGGGCTTAGCCTTAATAGGATATATTTACTGGTCTAAGGCATTATGAAGGGCCTATGTAGCCCTATGAGCATAAAATTATTTTTGTCGATTGATTCTTTCCGTTTTACCCAAGCAAAACCAAATCATTTGAAAACGCAGGAAACACAGCTGTAGAAGCAGGATCCTGAAATGCACAAAAACATCAGTGTTGATTTATCTATGGATAACCTACAAACGGTCAGGGTTCAGAGCTCGCTGTTTGCGTTGTAACGGTTCTCTGTGAAGGCTCGGCAAACTCCACAGAAGCGTGTCGGAAAGCACTCGTGTTTACGATGCTGTGAGAGCCTCGTTTTCCTCGAAACAACAGCGTACGTGTGACCTACCTGTCGGTATCTCGCCACACGGACCCGCGGCTCTCAGCTCTAAGGCTGGTCCGATGGAAATATAAACCTATACCAGACATGTGAAGTCTACTAGAGTGAACGTGACGTTGTGCCACTTCGCTACATTTTCCTGCGCAACGCAATTAACCGGACGCAATAAAGTAATAAAGACGACCCATATTAATAAAGAGAACAAGCTTGCCTTTCCCGTCATAAAGTTTTCAATTAATCAGGCGGCACCGGATTACCACGGCGAGTATCAGGTTCGTGTAGGCTTGTACCTTTCTTAAACACGGGTATTATAAATGCAACATAAAAAGGAACACCTATAAATTCTAAAGAGCTCGGGTTATGATCTTGCGAGCGCTCATCAAATTAGCCAGGCGTTTATCACGTGTGCGACAAAGCGGTAATTAAACTGCTGAATGCAGGAGCAAGCCGGCCAAATAATGAACGCCATCGTTCGTTAAAGAGAAACATTCCCCATGGAGCGAGGCAACAGCTGCAGCTGTAGGTCAAGCTTTAAAATAAGCGCACTTCATCACTCTCGGTCGGTCAATAAGGCCTGCTGATGCACGCTGACCTTAATCATAACCCGAGTACTTTTCGCCTCAGCTCGAACAACCACGAGTCAGGGGGGTTCGCTGTGGATTTTCTCAATTGAGGTTTACTTCGGTGTGAAGGATAAATGCAAGACAGCACTCGCGGCCTGCCGCTAAACACTCCACAACCTTTGTGTTCTCTACATAGAGAACAGGTTTAGAACTCAAAAGAGGTTAGTTTCAGGAAAGAGTTTCTCAAATAACACATAAAAAGAACAATCCTGCAGAGTTGCTATGCGATTTGTTCTTTTTGGAGAACGGAGGGTGAAGCCGGAGGAAATGAGTGGTAATATCACACACCTGCGCGTAGTTTAATTAAAAAATTTGTTCTGTTGTGAGTGGTGTGTGTGTGTGTGTGTGTGTGTGTGCTGAGTTTTGTTGGAAAAAAAATTATGCCAAATGTTTTGAAACCAACCTGTTTCCTGCCTCCCATTCTTTCTTCTATGAGATACTGAGCTCCCCACATATACAAAAAAAAACAAAAAATCAGTCATAAAAGCAGATCAGGACAATCAACAATTCCCAGCACCATAAAACTATTATGTTATAAACATTTCTATACAAATTAACATCTTTGAGTACATTTCTAGGAAAGTATGGCTGCAACCAATACTGTGTTCTTTACTTATATTTGTTCATAAAAAAGCACCAGTTCCAGTATCCTATACAACAATATAATAATAATATAATAATAATGGAATAGCCAGAATAGAATAGCCTTTATTTGTCACATATACATTACAGCACAGTGAAATGTTGTTCTTCGCATATCCCAGCTTGCTTGGAAGCTGGGGTCAGAGCGCAGGGTCGGCCATAGTACGGCGCCCCTGGAGCACACAGAGGGTTAAGGGCCTTGCTCAAGGGCCCAAGAGTGGCAGCTTGGCAATACCGGGGCTTGAACCCCCGACCTTCCGATCAGTAATCCAGCGCCTTAACCACTGGAGCCACCACTCCCCTGTGGGAGTAATATACAGTGGTACCTTGACCTAAGAGTGCTTTAATGTACGAGTTTTCCGAGGTGCGAGCGGTCACTCGGTCGAATTTTTGCTTTGTTTACGCGAGCAAAAAATTGAGGCACGAGCTCGAGACGCCGCTGCTAGATGGCGAAGCGAAGCCAGAAAGTGGAGACTGTAACGAAAATTAAGATAAGCAAAATTTTTAATTTAGAGATACGTAGTGTACAGGAGTGATAGTAAAAAACGAGTTTAATTAATGCCATTTTAAGTATTTTCAATTGGGAAAATTGATTTGATGCGCGAGCAAATTGAGATACAAGCACGGCCACGGAACGAATTAAACTCGTAGGTCAAGGTACTACTCTACAAATGTACAGACCTACAGCATCTTCCTACAGCACAAACACTAACCTGATATTAAATATATTTATTATGGGTTTTCTAAAAAAAAAAAAATTAATAAATAAAAAAAATATATAAAAAAAAGGTGAACGTATGATAGATGGTTTTAGAGACCAGAATGGCGTGTGGATTTCGTTCCTTTTTATTTACGAGGATAAAAAAACTTAACTGGTCAAACACGCAGCAATCCGCCATTCAGTTTCGAGCTCGCGATCTGTTTTGAAGGTGTTTTGATTGGCGCTTGTTGTGTATCTACTTATCACCAACATACAGTTCAGTTCAACAGCAGAACATTTAGAGAGGAATAAATGATAAATGATGACAAAGAAACTCCTGAATCGATTTTACCACAACACACGTGAGCGTATTTGCACGATTTATTTCTTTTTTTTGTAATTGAAAAGAAGGTTTTGGTCTCATGATAATTGTAATAGACATCAATCAGTGTTTGACTCATTAATATCATTATATTAATAGATTGTTGTGTTGAGAAAAACAAAGTCTTTTCACATAAACTGAGTTGATTAAACAAAGAGTCTTGTGATCAAAATGATAGGAACATTAAAGTCATAATAAATCATAGTACTTTGGATACTTAAGTACATTTGAAGGCAAAAACTTTTGTACTTTTACTCAAGAGAAAGTTTAAAGGGACACTTTTACTGGAGTGATAGTTTACCTTGTGCTTTAGCTCTACTTTAACTCAATTACATGGTTTGTGTATGTTGTCCACCGCTGGTATGGAGGGGGTGGAGCAGTGAACCTTCATATGAGCACTAAGACACTCACGCTTGTCAGACTGGACACCGTTTGATCGACAGGTCTCGCTGATACTGTACCCATTTCACTCAATGCACTCACTCCTGCGAGCACTGAGCACTAAGACACTCACGCTTGTCAGACTGGACACCGTTTGATTGACGGCGCTCGATGATACTGCAGTCTGTTCACTCAGGTTTGCCAGCTGAATTCTCCATGACACATACTGTGTATACTCACTATATATCGATAACTTTATCACACTATCTTAAACATGAAACTCAGCACATTAAGAGCATCACCTTTAGCACACAGCAGCAATCAGCATAAAAAGAGCTGAATCAAATGCCCAATGACATCCCTAATACTTACTATGCAGGTTACACATTTTCATGGCATTATTCGATCGGAGAGATTATTGTATTGATGGTATTGAGAGGTTTCTAGGAGCGGTGCCACCACTCTTTCTCTTTCTCTCTCCCTACCCCCTACCACCCCCCCCCTCAACTAGGCAAATCCTAGTTTAGGTGTTTCTCATATGGTTCACTCTCTCCAGACTGCAGGTTCACAGAGATGGCACTATTTAATTATGATGGCAAGTATATTGTAAGAATAAGCCTTGTAAAAAAAAAAAAAAAAAAAAAAAAAAAAAAAAAAAAATATATATATATATATATATATATATATATATATATATATATATATATATATATATAAATAAATATATATATATAAATATATATATAAATATATATATATATATATATATATATATATATATATAAATATATATATATATATATATATATAAATATATATATATATATATATATATAAATATATATATATATATATATATATATATATATATATATATATATATATATATATATATATATATATATATATATATATATATATATATAAAACTTTCTTTCGGCTTCTCCCGTTAGGGGTCGCCACATGTTTTTACACTGGATGCCCTTCCTAACGCAACCCTCCCCAATTTATCCGGGCTTGGGACCGGCACTGAAAGTGGCTGGGGTTGGTTCCCTGATATATATATATATATATATAAAATAATATTTTTTTTAAAAAAATGCTAAAAACAAAGCAAAGGCACTTTAAATACTCTCATTCTCCTCCTTGAAGATCAGCATACTGATTTCTGTAAATTTTTTACATTAAAAAATCTCCCAAATATACTGACGGTCCCTTAAGTATAGTTTACATTTATGATTTTCTTCATGCCTTTTGGTATAAGGTGTAGAATGTGGGAAAATTTGTTGTCTATTAAGAAGAGAGAGAGAGAGAGAGAGAGAGAGAGAGAGAGAGAGAGAGAGAGAGAGAGAGAGAGAGAGAGAGAGAGAGAGCGAGAGAGAGAGAGAGAGAGAGAGAGAGATGCCAATGACGAAGGAGAAAACGCTCACCTCATTAGGTGTTTTCTTCCTTACTCATTGTTTGCTGTTCATTTCCTTTTAGAACACAGTTATACAGCTGCTACATGTTCAAAGCTCAGTCCTGATTGGCCAGATCGTGTTGATGCATTTTTTTATAACTACATTTCTGACTGTTATTGGGTCATTTTTTCTTATTAAATCCCACAATTGAATATACTGTTGTTTAAAATGCAGGGGCTTATATAGCGATTTGCCTGGTGGACAATCCAAACATTTGCAACACATACAGGGCAGCAGTGGTTCAGTGGTTAAGGCTCTGGGTTACTGATCATAGAGTCCAGGGTTTAATCTCCAGCACTGTCAAACTGACACTGGCACTTAACCCTGTCTGCTCCAGGGGTGCTGTGTTGTGGCCGACCCTGCACTCTGACCCAGGCTTTCTGACAAGCAGGGATATGCGAAAACCTGTTTTTTTTGGAGAAGTGGCAGCTTAGTGATTAAGACTCTGGGTTACCGAGCAGATGGTCAGGGATACTAACCCCAGTATCACCAAGCTGACACTCCTGGAACCTTGTTCAATGCCCTTAACTTTCTATGCTCTAGGGGCGCTGTATCATGGCTGACCCTGGGCTCTGACCCCAGCTTTGGAACATTGCTGGAATATGCGAAAGAAAGAAAAATCTCTTTGCTGTAATGTATAAGTGACGTCGCCCTTATTATACTCAATGTGGACAAAAGTATTGGGACGCTTTTCCATTTAGTTCTTCCCCCGAACAGTTACCCCAAAGTTGGAGACACAAATGAATAAGATACATAATTTTATAGGATATTAAGAATTAACCTTCCAGCATTAAAATGCCCCTGTGCACAAAGCCAACATCTTGTAGATATGGTTTACATGGGTTGGAGTGGAAGATCTCTCGAGGCCTGGTATAAACCCTGTTGAACAGCTTTGGGATGATTTGGCACGCTGACTGGACCCCAGGCCTCCTCACCTACATCACTACCTGACTTTACAGACACCTTTGTAGCTGAAGGAGCACAAATCTCCACAAGCACACATCCAAATCTAGTCGAACAGCTTCCCAGAATAGTGGAGGGTATTGGTATTATGACAGCAAATGGGGATTAAATGTGGAATTGGAGGCTTGAAAAACACATATAAATCTCATGTGCATTTACTATGTAGTGTATGTACTTTCTGATGGGAATGACATTTTCTCTAAAAGAGATTCACTGTGTTCTGCTTCCTTTCTTTATATCATAAAGTGCAATAACTTTCATTGTCCTTTCTTGCGACACTTTGGTAGGTACTAACCACTCACAACAAAAACACCCCGGATCACCTCCTGCTGTATAGATGCTCTGAGGGAGTCATCCAGCAGCCCAAATATTGCCAAATGTTTCTCCCCCCCTTTGGCAGGAGCCACCGAATTGAATCGGTTTTATGCGCCTCACCTTTCAATGATTTTAATGTTACGTCCGATAAGCGTATTTTTTTATGTCGACAAAGAACGAACGCATCGCTGATGACTAATAGTGAAGTTTCAATTACTACGGATCAGAAGAATGGAAACTCAGTAGAATAGAAAGAACTGCTTTTGATTAATGTGACACAGTGATGAGTGTAATTTTCTGGTTACACTTTGACAATTGTTCCCTTCAAAAATGCAATTAAGGCAATTAATAATAATCACCTACAGTCACAAAAAAAGAAAATAATGGTGATCGATTGATGTTTTTTTTCCTTAATACATTTTAGTGTGTAAACTATTGAAAGCAGTGTTAGCCGGGTGTATTTTTACACGGTGGTTAAGAACCCGAACCGGTATCGCTCTTCACGTGAACAGGCTACTGCCAGCAGGTGAGTGATGAAGATTTATATGAACCTGAGCGCAAAACACAGCTGACACCACAGCGACATCACACATAATCCTTATACTGAGGAAATGAGATACTTTACAAATCATGACATTTGCATTCGCTTATTCCGCAACATTGCTATGGATCTCCGGGTTGGATAATTAAGTGTTTACTTAAAAAAAAACAAATATATAAATCTTCTGTATGCATACAATCGGAATTCGAGGCTGAACTCCTTTCATTGCTATGTTTAATTAAACAATAGTGGCTGACAATATATGCTTAAGTATTCAAAAAAGACTCAGACATTATTCAAAATAAACAAACAAACAAAATAAATCACATTTGGTGATAACTGCAACATGTAGGCCACTTGAAAGCACTTGAGAACCTCCCCGTAGAACCGAAAACATTTTTTTTCCCTTATGTTTCTTTATGAAAACCAAACAATTCCATGGTTCTTAGTCTAATCTCAGTCTAATCATGATGGTCAGTGGACTTAAAGTGTCTCTTCGGCCCCAGGAGAGCTTTTACCATGGTTATGAACACCATTCCCTTTCCGCTCTGTCTGCGGAATTCCCCTGAGGCCTTTCCTATAAAAGCCATGCAATAAAAACTAGAGCAAGACACTTTACCTCATGCTCTCCATTGTCTTGCTCTAAAAGAAGCTGCATTGCTGTTATTTTAAATCCGGCGTGAGGGATTCCGAAGATGACGGTTTGACACGTAAAAATGTACAAATGTCATTACTTTGATAAGAATTTGTTTTTTTTTGTATGGACTGTTATTTCTTTTCCCTTAGCCACAAAATGTCTTTTTGGGCAGCTGCAATTGACCTTTTCTTGGATTGGCCAGGTGGAGAAACACCTACTAGACTGTTGCTTGAGCCTACACCAAAAGATACTTGTATTATTTGTACTTGGGAAGTGGTAGGTCAGTGGTTAAGATGTTGGCTGACTGATCAGAGTTGAGTTTAAATCCCACCAGGACTAGGCTGCCCCTGCTGGGCCCTTAAGCAAGGCCCTTAACCCTTAACTGCTCAATTGTATATATGAGGCAATTGTAAGTGGCTCTGGATTAAAGGCGTCTGACAAAAATATATAAACATATTTGATTTACTCTTTGGATTGGTTTTTTTTCACACTGTTCATAATTAAGCACACAAGATACAAAACAGAGAGTTAAGGCAGGCCTAAAATGATACTTATAAATCTCTTCCATTTGTTCGTAAAGATTTAGTGACAGAAAATGGCAAATCACAATCACTACTTGAGCACAGAGAACAGAGCTGGTGCGTATTAATTTAATATTTAATTTGACAAATAACTAATGCAGCACTAAATCTGTGCCATTTGGTTCACCAGAACTCATGGCTAATTTGGGTTCACTTCCAGTAATGAATCACCTTCTCACTGAATGAACCGTGCTGGAGAAGCAGACCGAGACCACCTCGCTCGCATCAGACGCTCGGCACATTTGGCATGTTTGTGTGTTCCGAACCGAACAAAGATTCACACCAATGAGGAAAACAAACTGCACCCGATCCGACTAAACACACAGATGGCAACAGTTTCTATTTCCTGGTGGAAGCCTGAAACACAAAATCACATATTTTCAATCCCTAGAAACCAACCAAACCCCTTCTGTGTTACGAGACTGCACTCTAACTGCAGTTATTATCTTCATATGTCACTGTCATAGCAACAACAAGCAGGGGTGCTGGAAAGGCCAGGTGGCACACCAGAATGGTGTTAAACGATAGGAATCCTCTGTTTTTATACTCACTCTCTCCGTACTGATATGGATTGAACAAGCTAGATTATGTCGCTTTTTGGGGGTTTGTGTGTGCTTAAGCAGGAAGTGTTAATCAGGGACACACGACACCATTTCACAACACCAGAATTACGCTCGATTCCAAATGATAAATGAACTATTTCGAACTGATCCTCTTTATTTTTAGCAACTATTATCACATTAGCGAGTAGGAAGGCATGCTATGCAAATGGTGAGGCAGTAGTACTGCATTTAGAAGATGTGACAGGATAAAAGGTGCCGAGATAAATCAAGTTTCACTCCTCATTAACACCTGCTACGACACTGAATAGTAGAAGTCTTACACCAGAGCTTTATTTTGTTAAACATCTACAGATAACATTCAGAAAATAGACTCTTTAAGTATACGTTGTTTTTCCTTTCATCTTGGGCTGCGTGCATTTAGTTTATTTTCACATGAATCCACTGAGAATGTACCTGCAATCACAGCAAAAGCCCTTGGTACTGAATGGCATGGCCTGTTATGATCCTCCACACTTCAGCCGGTTGAACACAACCTGTGCCTCATCTGGGACTGAGAGCTGCAGCAGAAATTAGACTGGCAGACAAAGGCTGGTGTGTGTCGTTCCCAAACAATCAACGCAATCTCTACAATGGCTTATGTAGGAATGCAACCCAGAGCAGCAAATACCTAATAAAATCTGCTCTGAGGTGTGCTTTGAATGTGATGACCAAATATTGAGAAAAAACATTAAAGACATACTAGATTGAGTAGAGCAGTGGATATACGGATGGATGGATGGATGGATGTATGGATGGATGGATGGATGGATAGCATTATCCACAAACATAGGCAATAAGGCATGCAATAATACTTCAAAAAATTTAAAGGTCCGTAAAAAAAAAAAAAAAGTACAACAACAAAACAAAAAACAAAAGTGAGTGTTTGTTGAGTCTATACTCTCTCTCTCTCTCTCTCTCTCTCTCTCTCTCTCTCTCTCTCTCTCTCTCTCTCTCTCTCTCTCTCTCTCTCTCTCTCTCTCACACACACACTCATATATATATATATATATATATATATATATATATATATATATATATATATATATATATATATATATATGAGCTGGCAAAATGAAATTAATACAAATTCTTTTTAACAGCACTCATACTATTAATTCTATTAATTCAGCATAACTGTTCGCATAACTGTTTCACTTACTAAACATTTGTTTAGTCTCAAATCATGCCAAAATCTGCCATGATGCACACATCCGGTAATTAAAACCGTCCGTGTGGAAACAGAGCAAAGGTTCAATTTGGTGTCCTGATGATTTACGTGATTTTGAGCACCATAATTACTTACATTTGCATATAGCATCCAGATTTTTCCATGCCCATGTTAATTAGAGTATTAAAAACTTTAAAAGTATTAACGTAAGGTACGTTTAGAGCAGATAAAAAATGGGCGACTAATTTGTGAATAATCACCATTTAACTCACAATTATGCAAGATAATTGAGATTAATCAAGATAATTTTTTTTTTAGCGATTGACAGCCTAATATATTGACAGCCTAATATATATATATATATATATATATATATATATATATATATATATATATATATATAAAATTTGTGGTGTTAATATGAATTTGCGTTAATGCATTATTAACCAGTTAATTTTGACAGCCCTAATAAATAAATAAATATATATATATACACACACATACATATACATATATATAAATATAAAAGTCACCACCTGGATTTAACTAAGCAAATATGTAAGCGCCTGTATTTGGATAATTACCCCATGGCTGATTATATTTCAGCAGGCAACAAGTTATTTAACCCTAACTGATGCAGTGAGTAGATTCTCATTTATTAAACATGTCGAAAAAGATGTTAATCTCTTTTAGAAGGCTCAAATTATTGGCATGCATTAAGCAAAGAAGTTATGTTAGTAAGAAAGAAAGAAAGAAAGAAAGAAAGAAAGAAAGAAAGAAAGAAAGAAAGAAAGAAAGAAAGAAAGAAAGAAAGAAAGAAAGAAAGAAAGAAAGAAAGAAAGAAAGAAAGAAAGAAAGAAAGAAGGTACACAAGAAGTTGAGTTAGTAAGTAAGAAAGTAGGGAGGAATGGTAATTAATTAGTAAAGAAGTGAAAAATTAGAAAGAATGATCAGTAATAAAATAAGTTAGTAGAAAAGAAAAATTATCAAACAAGAAACAAAGTAAAGATGTTATTAGAACAAAGTACATGATAATGTAATTATGTAGACAGACAAACAGACAAATAAAAAGGCAGACAGATAAAAAGGTAGTTAAAAGGCAGTATCTGAAGCACAAAAGAAAATGTATTAAATATGTAAGATTGAAAGAACAACTAACTGAATTAGATGTGAGAAAATAGAGAATTAAAGAGCAGTATATACAAGTGCAACAGATCATTATATTGTTTACTACGTTTAAAACAACACTGAATTAAAATGTGCATTTAAAAAAAATATATATATAATATTCTCTTTTTTTCCCCATTTAGACATTCAACCCAGAAAGCGCAGTACTTTCAGTTTGCATTAAGTATAAACTCGGCTTATCGTGCCACAAAGAAGCGGCACAGTTTTGGACCTGTCATTTCCAGTATGCAAATACACAGAGAATGATATGGCACCTGGGGACCTGCAAACAACTGCTTCATTGCTGTGAATAATGAACAAAATATTTTTGGATGCTTTTACCGATTTGTCTACATTTCTCAATAGACCGACAAGCTAGCAATGCAAATCGAGAAATGTTCGCTAGCAGCTAGCTAGCCCACCAACCGACATGACTGATGTTAGTGATGAACTTTACGTGTGCGGCTCTGACAAAAAGAGGCAGATCTCTGGCAAAACACTAAACAATAGATGAAGTGGGTTTATTTAAAATAACAGATTTGAGGAAATCCAATATACTGTCATTTAATGTTCTAGAACAGTGATGCCATTTCATTACTTTCACTCAAACACATACACGATCATTAAGAAGATACTTGTATCCAGTAATGATCATTGACTTTCTAAATGATATTCATTCATTAATTTTCTCCCGCTTATCCGTAAATGATATTTAAATGCAAATAAATCTTATTTTAAAAGATTTTCTAAAAAGGGTTCAAGAAACACATGTAAGTAGAGACATCAACAAATATTTCTAATAAAAAAGAAAGGATTTTTTTTTGTTGTTGTTGTTGACAAAATCGCACCCATACACCTGCATATGCAGTGACAAAAACAGGCTAAACAAATACTTACACGATTTTAACCCCTAAAACATTTCACATGACAATCTAATCCCTACTATAAGTAGAAAGAATGGTGATGAGCAGAAGTCAATGAGTCTGACAGAA